>NW_010965731.1:79964-82518 GCF_000463585.1 Tarenaya hassleriana
TGATTGACATTAGATGTCTACCTAAATAGCGGAAAACCGAGTCGGACGGGTCGAGACCCGACGGTCCACGATAACACGCAGACCGTCCGTTCTATGATGATAGAACGGACGTTCCGCACTAAACGTAGACCGTCCGTTCTGCCTTACTGGAACGGACGGTCCAGTGCAATTCCGGACCGTCCGTTCTAGGTTTCGGTTTTCCGAAAATTAAACCGAAATTAGGGTTAAATCACTTTATAAGAAAGAGATTAGAACCCTAATTCAGTAGAGACTTTTTAGTGCCGACTTTCAGAGGTTTGAGAGAGCTTTTGGTCGAGATCCAAAGAGTTTGAAAACCGAAGAGTCTCGTTTTCTCGAAGCACAAAATCGAATAGAGATTCGAGTCCTAGCAGACAAGTTCCAAGCGTTGGAATCCATCCCGAAGTGTGGATACGTGTAGAGGGCGAGGTAATTTCCTGCCTTTCGTGATCAGACGTGTTCTTCGATTGATACAGGCCCCGGATCGATTGAGTAAGCGTTCTAACGTTTTTATGATTCATTAGAAGCATGGTTCTAGGGTTTATTAAATTTTTTATTTTATATCCGCTGCGCAAACCCTAGAATCGATCTCTTAGGAATAGGATTCGCTCTAGAGATCCCAGAAAACCCAACAGTGGTATCAGATCCTGGTTGCTCTGTTTTGATTTCGTAGAACCCGATCACGCACGTTTTAGGATTTGAATTGTTTGAATCCAAGTTTGCTTTGATTTCTATGCATGTTTGATGATTGAATCTAGTGTAGATTGCATGTTTCATGTTGCATAGAGTGCAGGAGTTCGAATTTTGGGTTCACAGGAGAATTAGGATCAGTTTCGGATCTGATCGGGGCCGAGAACACGGTAGAACGTGATCTGATCACGTTCATGAACCCTAGACCGTCCGTTCTGGGTAAGCCAGACCGGACGGTCCGGGGTGGTGGACTGGAGCTGCGGAACGGGTGGTTGAACCTCGAATTGCAGGTCTGGACCGGACGGTCTGAGTGTCTGAACGTCCGTTTCAGATGTTGAGGCAAGACCGTCCCGTTCTGTGGCTGGACCGGTCGTTCTGCGAAGTGCGGACCGTCCGTTCTGTCACGCAGACCGTCCGTTCCATGGCTTAGAGCAGACCGTCCGTTCTACAGTCGTGGACTGTCCGTTCCATCCCCAGCAGAACGTCCGTTCTGCTTGGCTACTGAGCGGAACGTCCGTTCTGGCTTCTGAAGTCGAGACTGAATGTTCTGCCATCCTGGAACGTCCGTTCTATCTTTAGAACGGACGGTCCGAGGTCCAGATTCCGAAATTTTTTGTTTTCGAAGTCCGATTATGCAATCGTTGCTTAATCTGATCAACTGTGACTCAAATAACATGATTTATTATTATGGATGGTCCATAGTGAAAGAATGCATGTGACTTAATCAAAATATGGGATATGCTTGATTGAGTGGGAGCTTCGAGATTGGGTTTACATAATCGAATGGATGGTCTATTCGGATTATGTAATACATCTGATCAAGGAATAATTATTGATCCTTGATATATACAATCGTTGCACAGAAACCGGTTAGATCTAGGAGCTCTACGAGTAAAGCACTTGTCAAGGCCTCGATCGTACGTGTCATGGGCCATGCCAAAGCTGGGTGTGCCGTATTATCTTGGTGAGGCAAGATGGAGAAATGGTGGTTCTCATAGCTTGAAAGTAGATGCTTGATCTAAGTGTGGTTTCGAAAATCCCTTGTTTATGTAATGCTAAGTGTGTACCTCCCATTACTAGAGCGCCTGTCAAGGCATCGATCGTCCGTAACATGGGTCATGCCAAAGCTGAGCGTGCCGGATTTTCTTTGTGAGGCAGGGTAGGAAATCGTGGTTTCTACAGCTTGAATATGGTTTATCTTGGGTTAAGTTGTCAAGTTTTGACTTGAAATTTAATGGTACAGATGAGACAAGTATGTAATGATATTCGATATCATAGTCTCATAAAGGATCTAAGAGTCATATTGGATATGATTGACATTAGATGTCTACCTAAATAGCATAAGGATAGGTGTAACAATTTATTCTTGTGTGAAATACGGATCTTAGTCCCATATGGAAAATTATTGTAGGGTTAGTTTTCTTTATGGGAATATAGCTCATCTTTGCATCTATGTTGTCATTGTTTGATGATGGACTAGCTGGTAGTAGATCATAGATAGATTGACACTGATTGATGATGGACTAGCTCGTAGTAGATCATTGATAGAATCTGCATGTAGATGTGTTTTCGTTCTGTTTTGTTTTTTTTCTGTAGGACATAGCGTTAACCGGTATTGTACCGAAGTTGACGATGTGATCTATCCTTATGAAGGATAAGACTCTAACCATGGCTTCTAGATCGATCATTGATGCTTATTGGAAGCATGTGGATGATGATCCGGACAAGTCTAACTTGACGTTTGGAAACATGATCTCTGAATTGCGTAAGCGATTAGAGGACATGGACGATTCTTTGATAGTTGATCAGTTGAATGCGTCATTCCAAAAGAAAGCTGAGAGCCACG
>NW_010965731.1:82558-83525 GCF_000463585.1 Tarenaya hassleriana
TTCCAAGAGCAAGGGCAAGTGGAAAGTGACAAGCGTTGTCATTGAACCTAAGCCTAAGTCCAAAAAGGAAGAGTGTTATTTCTGTCATGCCGTTGGGCATTGGAACAGAAATTGGAGACTCTACCTGGAAGATCAGGAGAAGAAGGAGCTTAAAGAAGCTTCGACTTCTGGTGTCTTCGTTATAGGGGCTAATTTGTTTACTTCTACGTCGTGGGTATAAGATACCGGAAGCGCCTCGCATATTTGTGGAAATGTGCAAGGGTTGCGAAGAAGTAGACAATTGGCAAAAGGAGAAGTAGATCTCCGCGTTGGGAATGGAGCAAAAGTTGTTGCATTAGCCGTCGGGACTTATGATCTGACTTTACCTTCTGGACTTGTATTAGAGTTGCATGATTGTTATTTTGTTCCTGCTATAAGTAAGAACATTATATCGATTTCATGCTTAGACTCGGATGGTTTTAGATTTGTTATTGAGTACAAATGTCTGTCCATTTATAAAGGTGACTTATTTTATGGTAAAGGTTACCATATTAATGGCCTTTACGTTTTGGATGACGAACCGTCTAGATACAGGTCAATCTATAACGTTTGTGCCAAACGGTTTAAGCCGAACGACTTAAACCCGACCTTCCTCTGGCATTGTCGTCTAGGCCATATAAACGAGAAGCGCATACAGAAGCTTCATTCTGAATTTTGACTTTGAGTCTCTTGTATCTTGCGATTCTTGTTTGATGGGCAAGATGACAAAACATCCTTTCAAAGGGAAAGAACAGAGAGCGACAGAGTTATTGGATCTGATACATAGTGATGTATGCGGACCAATGAGCTGTCCAGCTAGAGGAGGTTATCTATATTTCGTTACGTTCACTGATGATTTCAGTCGATACAGTTATGTCTATTTGATGAGACATAAGTCTGAAACACTTGAAATGTTCAAGGCTTTCAGAAACGAAGTACAGAACCAGCT
>NW_010965731.1:84259-85294 GCF_000463585.1 Tarenaya hassleriana
ATGGATGTCAAGACTGCGTTCCTTAACGGGAACTTGACCGAGGATGTGTACATGACACAACCCGAAGGTTTTGTCGATCCAAGGAACCCGAGGATGGTGTGCAAGCTTCAGAGGTCCATTTATGGACTGAAGCAGGCTTCCGAGGAGCTGAACCTTCGATTTGATGAGACAATAAAAAAGTTTGGTTTCTCACAGAACGAAGACGAGCCATGTGTTTACAAGAAGGTTAGTGGGAGCACAGTAGTTTTTCTGGTGCTGTACGTGGATGACATTCTCCTTATAGGGAATGATGTTCCTACCTTGCAAGACGTTAAGTCTTGGCTAGGAACGCAGTTTTCTATGAAGGACCTTGGAGAAGCGGCCTATATTCTAGGCATAAAGATCTATAGAGATAGATCGAGGCGTCTTCTAGGATTGTGTCAGAATACTTACATCGATAAGGTCTTGAAACGGTTCAAGATGCAAGATTCCAAGAAAGGAACCTTACCGATGAGCAGTGGCACAATTCTTTGCAAGAGTCAGTGTCCTATGACACCTCATGAGCGAGAACGCATGGATCGGATTCCATATGCTTCGGCAATTGGATCCATCATGTATGCCATGCTTTGTACTCGACCGGATGTATCCTACGCGTTGAGCATTACGAGTAGATACCAGTCAGATCCAGGTGAGTCGCACTGGATCGCCGTCAAGAACATCCTGAAGTACTTGAGAAGGAGTAAGGATGTATTCTTGGTATACGGTGGGTCGGAAGACGAGCTCGCTGTAAGAGGTTACACCGATGCTAGTTTCTAGTCAGACCCGGATGACAACAGATCGCAGTCTGGCTATGTTTTCAGCTTGAACGGAGGCGCTGTTAGCTGGAAGAGTTCCAAGCAGGCGACCGTTGTAGATTCTACTACAGAAGCTGAGTATATTGCAGCGTCGGACGTAGCAAAGGAAGTTGTTTGGATCAGGAAGTTTGTTGGCGACTTGGGTGTCATTCCGAGTGTTGATAGCCCCATTGCTCTGTATTGTGACAACAATGGAGCGATC
>NW_010965731.1:85825-86396 GCF_000463585.1 Tarenaya hassleriana
TGCTTTGAATACGTCAAACGTCCTGCGTAACAGGAGGACTATAAAGGCGTATATCAGGTACGAAACGAATCATGTACTGGATTGTAGATAGTCAAGATGGGATTTGTACCAGTCGTAAAATAGAGAGATATCGCTGGGCCCCTCGTGTGAGCGAGACTGTAGAAATGTGTGACCGCACTATAGACGAACGTCGTCTATTTCAGACAGTCGAACTCAGTGAAAGAGAAAGCAGTCGAATCAGATAAGGTGGCTTGTCCATGCCTTATGTTCGACATATGATATCACGATACAAAAGGATCATCAACCGGAATCATCTCTGGCGTTCGTAAAGATCACGAACAAACTCTATTCGTGATAGGTAGTCATAGTGTCTTGCTAGAGACCGCCTATGACTTGTATATCCGAAATAGAGATTTCGGGTTATACTGCTATGTCGAATGAGCCTACAGGGTCACACACGCAGGGAAGGACAAATGCACGAGAGAAAACGATGGAAAACCGAGTCGGACGGGTCGAGACCCGACGGTCCGGATGCGTGGTCCGTCCGTTCTGCTTCCCAGAATGGACGGGC
>NW_010965731.1:86843-90381 GCF_000463585.1 Tarenaya hassleriana
TGGACGGTCCATGACAACACGCAGACCGTCCGTTCTATGATGATAGAACGGACATCATAGAACGGACGGTCCGCACTAAACATAGACCGTCCGTTCTGCCTTACTGGAACAGACGGTCCACGCGCAATTCCGGACCGTCCGTTCCAGGTTCCGGTTTTCCGGAAATTAAACCGAAATTAGGGTTAAATCACTTTATAAGAAAGAGATTAGAACCCTAATTCAGTAGAGACTTTTTAGTGCCGACTTTCAGAGGTTTGAGAGAGCTTTTGGTCGATATCCAAAGAGTTCGAAAACCGAAGAGTCTCGTTTTCTCGAAGCACAAAATCGAATAGAGATTCGAGTCCTAGCAGACAAGTTCAAAGCGTTGGAATCCATCCCGAAGTGTAGATACGTGTAGAGAGCGAGGTAATTTCATGCCTTTCGTGATCAGACATGTTCTTCGATTGATACATGACCCGGATCGATTGAGATAAGCGTTCTAACGTTTCTACGATTCATTAGAAGCATGGTTCTAGGGTTTATTAAATTTTTTGTTTTATATCCGCTGCGCAAACCCTAGAATCGATCTCTTAGGAATAGGATTCGCTCTAGAGATCCCAGGAAACCCAACAGCAGTCTGGCTATGTTTTCTGCTTGAACGGAGGCGCTGTTAGCTGGAAGAGTTCTAAGCAAGTGACCGTTGCTGATTCTACAACAGAAACTGAGTATATTGCAGCGTCGGACGCAGCAAAGGAAGCTGTTTGGATCAGGAAGTTTGTTGGCGACTTGGGTGTCATTCCTAGTACTGATAGCCCCATTGCTCTGTATTGTGACAACAATGGAGCGATCGCACAAGCGAAATAACCTAGATCCCATCAACAATCCAAACACATACTCAGACGATTTCACCTTATCAGGGGGATCATAGACAGAGGAGACATACACATTTGCAGAGTGTCGAGAAATGACAACATTGCCGGTCCGTTGACGAAGCCTCTCCCTTCGTCGAAGCATGAGAGTCATGTTAGGGATATGGGCATTAGATATTTAGCAGTCCATGATTAGAGCAAGTGGGAGATTGTTGGTTTAATGCTCTATGATGTACTGTTATGCGAGCTTTATTTAGATACATTTGATGTATTGACACTTTCTATGGTTTATGGATGAGTATTTTATTCATTACATGTTTTGCGTACTTGATATGTTATGATACCCATATATTGTTATGAACAATATTAAACTCCCTAGTTGACATGTGCACAGCCTCTTATAGATGGGATTGATCTTGGTTGCAGTCTCTCGCTCTTCACGTCGAAGGCTCTCGACTTTCAATGAGGGCTGGAACTCCTGATGATGGGTTCGGAAGGGGTATAGTTTTGGTTTAGGAGAGAAACCGAGGGGAAGTGATGGCGGAAGTGATGTTTGATGGAGAGGATGTCGGTGGACAGCGGAGGAGTGGATGAAGACACAGAGGATAGACCTCGGATACACCAAGGGGTTGGCTAGGACACACCGAAGCCGGGGCAAGGCCGGACACGCCGAACCTTAAGCTAACAGACACACCATCGGCGATAAGGAGGGAGATGGATCAACCTCAAACAATGGCAATTCACCAAAGGGAATTTCTGATTTCCAAAAGCGTAGGTTTACAAGAGGAGAGAGAAGGGATTAAGTAGAAATTACTCAAAGACAAAGCATTAAATGATAAATGGCATGCAAGCCATGTAGAGCCTAGGACATTAATGCTAATTTGACTTTGAAATATGGCTGCTGGGCCTAAATACGTGCAGCCCATATTCGCGATCCGTTAGTCCCGTAGCGTTGGCTCCATAAGATGACACGCGAAGACATTCCGAGACTTGAGATTGGCATCGCTCGGGAATGACATGTCAAGGCGCCGTGTCCCATCAAAGTGGAACTCCAAGTCGGGCATAAGTGAGTTACGAATGGCCCGAGCTTTGTCACGAGTGAGTGGAGGCTCGGCCCGATGTGATACTCGTGAAGGCCTCGTATATGGTCCATTGGGTGCGATGATGGGGTTGGACATCCGAGATGATAGTGGCACCTCCGTGTGCGTCGGTAAGTGGCGATCGGTCGAAAGAGACACCGAGTGTTCGGACGATCGAGCAACGTTCTCCAAAGCTCCTTGCTCCGCTCCTTGCTCCGCTTCAAGTCCCTCTTCCGAGCTCCGGATGTCCTCATCATTCCCTCCCCCTTGCGAAGATTTCGCCCACGAAATGTCGGTACCTGCATCAAAAGGAAGTAAATCAGAGACATTGAAAGTAAGAGATACAGTATACTCACTAGGAAGCTCAAGTCAGTAAGCATTATCATTCATTCGCTCTAAGACTCTAAAGGGACCGTCTCCTCGCGGTGAGAGCTTGGACTTGCGCTTGTCGGGAAAACGTTCGGTTCGAAGGTGTAGCCACACCAAGTCTCCTTCTTTGAATTGGACCGCCTTGCATCCTTTGTTCGCCTATCGCGCGTATTGCTCGGTCCTGTGAGCAATGTTCTCGCGAACCTGCTGATGGAGTGTCCTAAAGAGATCAGCCTTTTGGGCTCCATCGAGGTTAATTAGCTCGTCATTCGGAAGGGTGACGATATCTAAGGGAGTAGTCGGTTTAAAGTCCAGTTGACGACCTCGGTTTGTCCATCCGTCTGCGGATGACAAGTGATAGAATAGACGAGTTTAGTGCCGATCTTTTTCCATAACGTCCGTTAAAAGTGGTTTAGGAACTTAGAGTCCCGATCCGACACTATCGTATTTGGTATGCCGTGAAGTCTCACGACCTCTCGAAAGAAGAGATCGGCTATGTGCTTAGCATTGTCCATTTTAGCACACGGCACAAAGTGAGCCATTTTCGAAAATCGATCGACGATGACAAAAATGGAGTCCTTATGTTGTATCTTGGGCAGCCCAAGTACAAAGTCCATTGACACGTCCACCCAAGGATGAGTAGGGATCGGTAATGGCATATAAAGTCCATGAGGTTGCGTTCGGGATTTTGCCTTAAGGCAATCGACGCACTTAGCAGAAAACCTCTGGACATCCCTCTTGAGGTGCGGCCAATAAAAATGGTCATGTATGGCGGTCAATATCCTTTCAACTCCAAAATGGCCAGCGAGTGCGCCGCCATGAGCCTCGTGGAGTATGACATTCCTCATCGATCCTTGAGGGATACAAAGCCGTTTGTCGCGGAAGAGATATCCATCGTGCAAATAGAACGGGCCTGACACACCGTTTACGCACTCGGAGAGGATGGAACCAAAATCGGGATCGGTCAAATATTGATCTTTTAAGTACTCGAAGCCAAACATCCGAGTCTCCATGACCGATATCAGGGTGTGGCGTCGAGATAATGCATCAGCGACGACATTGTCCTTTCCCTTCTTGTACTTAATGACGTACGGGAAAGTCTCGATGAATTCAAGCCACTTAGTGTGCCTACGCTTAAGAGCGATCTGTCCCTTGAGGTCCTTAAGGGTCTCATGATCCGAATGCACGACAAATTCTTTGGCGAGCAAATAATGCTGCCAAGTCTCTAGAGCACGTACAAGA
>NW_010965731.1:98631-105469 GCF_000463585.1 Tarenaya hassleriana
CGAGCTCCGGATGTCCTCATCATTCCCTCCCCCTTGCGAAGATTTCGCCCACGAAATGTCGGTACCTGCATCAAAAGGAAGTAAATCAGAGACATTGAAAGTAAGAGATACAGTATACTCACTAGGAAGCTCAAGTCAGTAAGCATTATCATTCATTCGCTCTAAGACTCTAAAGGGACCATCTCCTCGCGGGGAGAGCTTGGACTTGCGCTTGTCGGGAAAACGTTCGGTTCGAAGGTGTAGCCACACCAAGTCTCCTTCTTTGAATTGGACCGCCTTGCATCCTTTGTTCGCCTATCGCGCGTATTGCTCGGTCCTGTGAGCAATGTTCTCGCGAACCTGCTGATGGAGTGTCCTAAAGAGATCAGCCTTTTGGGCTCCATCGAGGTTAATTAGCTCGTCATTCGGAAGGGTGACGATATCTAAGGGAGTAGTCGGTTTAAAGTCCAGTTGACGACCTCGGTTTGTCCATCCGTCTGCGGATGACAAGTGATAGAATAGACGAGTTTAGTGCCGATCTTTTTCCATAACGTCCGTTAAAAGTGGTTTAGGAACTTAGAGTCCCGATCCGACACTATCGTATTTGGTATGCCGTGAAGTCTCACGACCTCTCGAAAGAAGAGATCGGCTATGTGCTTAGCATTGTCCATTTTAGCACACGGCACAAAGTGAGCCATTTTCGAAAATCGATCGACGATGACAAAAATGGAGTCCTTATGTTGTATCTTGGGCAGCCCAAGTACAAAGTCCATTGACACGTCTACCCAAGGATGAGTAGGGATCGGTAATGGCATATAAAGTCCATGAGGTTGCGTTCGGGATTTTGCCTTAAGGCAATCGACGCACTTAGCAGAAAACCTCTGGACATCCCTCTTGAGGTGCGGCCAATAAAAATGGTCATGTATGGCGGTCAATATCCTTTCAACTCCAAAATGGCCAGCGAGTGCGCCGCCATGAGCCTCGTGGAGTATGACATTCCTCATCGATCCTTGAGGGATACAAAGCCGTTTGTCGCGGAAGAGATATCCATCGTGCAAATAGAACGGGCCTGACACACCGTTTACGCACTCGGAGAGGATGGAACCAAAATCGGGATCGGTCAAATATTGATCTTTTAAGTACTCGAAGCCAAACATCCGAGTCTCCATGACCGATATCAGGGTGTGGCGTCGAGATAATGCATCAGCGACGACATTGTCCTTTCCCTTCTTGTACTTAATGACGTACGGGAAAGTCTCGATGAATTCAAGCCACTTAGTGTGCCTACGCTTAAGAGCGATCTGTCCCTTGAGGTCCTTAAGGGTCTCATGATCCGAATGCACGACAAATTCTTTGGCGAGCAAATAATGCTGCCAAGTCTCTAGAGCACGTACAAGAGCGTAGAGCTCTTTGTCGTAAGTCGGATAGTTTAGCATAGCTCCACTGAGCTTCTCGCTAAAGTAGGCCACGGGCCTCTTCTCCTGCATTAGGACGGCTCCAATGCCAATCCCGGAGGCATCGCACTCTATGTCAAAAGTTTTGTCAAAGTTTGGAAGAAGTAAGACCGGTGCGGTAGTAAGGTTGTCCTTGAGAGCGGAGAAGGGGGACAGCAATACTGCTGAAGTCTCTGACAAATCGGCGATAGAAACTAGCGAGGCCGAGAAAACTTCGTACATCTCCGATCGTGGACGGCGTCGGCCACTCCTGAATGGCCTTGACCTTCTCACTGTCGACTCGCAACCCTTGAGAGCTGACCACGAATCCTAGAAAAACCAACTCGTTTGTACAGAACGAGCATTTCTTAAGGTTTGCATAGAGGCTTTCTTTCCGAAGAGTGGTCATTACTTGCTCTAAGTGCGAGATATGGTCTTTTTCACTTCGAGTATAGATGAGAATATCATCGAAGTATCTACTACGAACTTTCCGATAAAGGCTCTTAGAACTTGGTTCATGAGCCGCATGAAAGTGCTCGGGGCGTTCGTAAGCCCGAATGGCATGACGAGCCACTCATAAAGACCTT
Source organism: Tarenaya hassleriana (assembly GCF_000463585.1). Lineage (NCBI taxonomy): Eukaryota > Viridiplantae > Streptophyta > Magnoliopsida > Brassicales > Cleomaceae > Tarenaya > Tarenaya hassleriana. The sequence continues at coordinate 100,631 of NW_010965731.1, forward strand.
GTTTGGTCTTGAAGGCGGTTTTCCATTCGTCGCCTTCTTTCATCCGGACTTTATGGTAGCCACTCTTAAGATCGATCTTTGAGAAGATCGTGGCTCCACTTAGCTCATCGAGCATGTCATCAAGTCGGGGTATGGGATGACGGTACTTAACTGTGATGTTATTGATTGCTCGGCAATCCACACACATTCTCCAAGTCCCGTCCTTTTTTGGTACAAGTAGTACGGGAACTGCACAAGGACTTAGGGACTCTCAGATGTAACCCTTACTCATAAGCTCTTGAACCTGGTTCTCGAGCTCTTTGGTTTGCTCGGGGTTGATCCGGTATGCGGACCGATTAGGCAATGGTGCTCCCGGCAATAGATCGATCTGATGCTCGATCCCGCGTATAGGTGGTAGTCCCGCTGGAATCTCGTCCGGAAATACATCGCTATAGCGCTCTAAGAGTCGGCTAATAGCGGGACTCAACGATGTCTCTTTACGGAGGCTCAACTGATCTTTGAAGACCAAGAACAACACCGGCTGTTCTTGACGAACAGCGCGTACCACCTGACTATCCTTAAGATAGAAACTCCCTTTCTTCGGTTCGGGTTCCTTGGCTAGTTTAAGCTGCATCTCATGAACTTGAGATGGACTCAATGGTGTGATCACAACCTTTCGCTTGTCGTATACGAAAAAGTATTGGTTTGCTCGATCGTCGTGTTTTACCTCCCGATCAAATTGCCAAGGCCTACCAAGCATAATGTGGCTGGCTTGCATAGGGACGACGTCACAGAGGACCTCGTCGTGGTACTTACCTTTGCTGAACGGGATCTTGACCCTTTCGATCACCTTTATCTCCCCGGTATTATTAATCCACTGAAGCTTATACGGGTGCGGGTGTTTCTCAGTGGGTAGTTCCAACTTCTTTACCATGTACGCGCTCGCGACATTGGTGCAAGAGCCATTGTCGATGATCATCCCAGAAACCTTCCCGTGTATAGTACATCGGGTGTGGAAGATTGTCTCCCGTTGGGTTGTTTCCTCCAGAGTTGTTAGCGTGCTAAGTACTCGCCGAGTGACAAGTAACTCGCCGCTATCCGGATACTCGATCTCCTCATCGGAGTCGGAGTTAGCAGCCTCGTCCTCATCCAAGGACTCATATTCCCCCTTGTCCGTTATGATCATAACACGGGAGTTCGGACAATCTTTGGCCATATGGCCTCGCCCTCGACACTTATAACAGATGATCTCTCGGGCTCTAGTGTCTTTAGAAGGCTCGGGCGGGGGTTTTGGTCTCGATGTTTCTGGATTCTTTCCTTGGTCCCAGAAACTCGGTACGGTTCGGCTCTCAGAGACCTCTCTCCTAAAGGGTGTTGGTTTAGACGGAGTACTAGAGGTTCCGGCAGCGTATGCTCGGGGTTTACCCAGCCTAGAAGACTTTCGTCTTTCGTGTTGCTCGATTTGCACGGCTAGGTGCACGAGATCCTGGAGGTCTCGGTACGGATGGCGTTCGACCTTGCGACCAATCTTATCCTGCAATCCGTCTAAAAACTGGGCCATAACCATTTCCTCGTCCTCGTCTAGCTCTAGTCGACTTCTAATGCTCTCAAATTCCTCAAAGTATTCTTCTACCGACCTAGACCCTTGCACTAGACACCTATACCTCCGTTGTAAATCTCGATGGAAATGAGGAGGTACGAAACGTTTTCGCATGAGATTCTTCATCTCACGCCAAGTCTCGACCTGAGCGTAATGGCCTCGCCGACGCTCAGTAACCTCACGATCCCACCAAGTGAGGGCATTCTCGGCTAATTGGGCGGCCGCATATTGGACCTTCTTACGCTCCGAATAGGAGTAACAATCAAAGATGTTATCCATCCGTCGCTCCCAGTCGAGATACGCCTCGGGATCTACCTTACCTAGAAAGAGAGGGGGCTTGAGCTTAAGCTCGGTTGATCCGCGATAAGCACGGGGCTAATCTATGTAGGGATCGTCTAAGTCATCGGGTGCCTCTCGTCTATGATCGGCCCGAACTCTCGGTCTTGGTTGGGCTCGTCTCCTAGGTGGTTCATCGTATTCGGATCCCTCGTCATCTATCCTATCTCGAGATCTATAAGCTCTACGGGGTTCGTCGTAATCCGACCCTTCATTGGGTTGGCGCTTGCGGTGCCTAGGGGCTCGGTTCCTATGGTTGCGGTCTCGGTCTACCACAGGTTCTACTACTCTCTCGCGCAACCTCCTAGGGGGTCCTACGTCACTCTCGTCACCGCTAAGGGTCTCGGGACTGTGGTCTCGGCGTGGTCTAGGACGGGCAGCTAGTTCCCTAGGTTCAGGTGGGGGATTAGGACGAGTATTCTCTAGCCTAGCTAATCAGTCCATGATTTGTTGAAGGGACCGAAAGATTGCTCCTTCGCTAGATTCGATATTCGCACCCTCACGTGACTGTTCATGGTTACTCATGTCACTCAACCTCGCAACAAACAATCACGCAGCAACCAACGTGCAAAACAAACACTTAGGCACTCAACCTAACGCCTAACGAACACAGATACGTGCGATCGAAGCAAATAGATCGTACAAGGTGTGTGGTGCAATGCAAGTGCCCTAGAACGTGCGAATGACTAAGGTGAGTACTGTATGATGCATGATAAGTCACGTGCTCACAGAGAAGTGTCAAACAATAAGCAAAATAAGTTGAGTCACTCAAACTATCACAGAGAACAATGTCAACGCAACAACACAAAACAGTCCTAGATTTCGTGCGAAACGAGTGAATCAAATTCGTGCTTCGAACTAAGATGTTAACGTGCAAGATTAAGCAACCAAACAGGGGATGATGAGGCAACTATCAAGAAATTTTAAACGTGCTCAAGGTAGGTTGTACACAGATCGGACACGAGTGACAACGAGAAGTGATGCGACATGCACAATGACGGGATGCGATAGCAAAAACGTGCAAGTTTCTTTGATGCAACAACTGATCAGATTTGAAACACCCTATCACACCTCACCCTAAGGTTTTATGTAATGGAATTAGAAAGCCTTATACTCACTAAACATGCAGCAAAAATGGCACAACAAAACAGAAACGTAAAACACGTAAAACGCCCTAGTATTTGCTAAGTTGGAAGGCATTCACCGTGGGGTTAGCGGGCGATCCTTGCAGCCATGATTTTGGGTGTGAGCGGATTTCGAAGAGGGAGTGTGAGGGCTATCAAAATCACAGAAAACACACAAGTGAAAGTAGCCAAATAAAACAGTCCAATCGTAAACAAAACCGCAACAACGTTTTAACAATGAACAAGCAAGTGAGGATCAAAACAACCGTGGCCAAGGACTGCGATTTCTGAGTCGGAATCCTTATCACGTTGCGAGTCCTCGTCGACCGGGTTTATGCGTCCGTTTGGCTCGACTTGGCTCTGATACCAAAATGATATGAGCACAGCCTCGTATAGATGGGATTGATCTCGGTTGCAGTCTCTCGCTCTTCACGGAGAAGGCTCTCGACTTTCAACGAGGGCTGGAACTTCCGATGATGGGTTCGGAAGGGGTATAGTTTCGGTTTAGGAGAGAAACCCAGGGGAAGTGATGGCAGAAGTGATGTTCGATGGAGTGGATGTCGGAGGATGGCGGAGGAGTGGATGGAGACATGGAGGATAGACCTCGGACACACCGTGGGGTTGGCTCGGACACACCGAAGCCGGGGCAAGGCCGGACACACCGAGCCTTAAGCTAACGGACACACCGTCGGCGATAAGGAGGGAGATGGCTCAACCTCAAACAATGGCAATTCACCAAAGAGAATTTCTGATTTCCAAAAGTGTAGGTTTACAAGAGGAGAAAGAAGGGATTAAGTAGAAATTACTCAAAGACAAAGCATTAAATGATAAATGGCATGCAAGCCATGTAGAGCCTAGGACATTAATGCTAATTTGACTTAGAAATATGGCTGTTGGGCCTAAATACGTGCAGCCCATATTCGCGATCCGTTAGTCCCGTAGCGTTGGCTCCGTAAGATGACACGCAAAGACATTCTGAGACTTGAGATTGGCATCGCTCGGGAATGATGTGTCAAGGCCCCGTGTCCCGTCAAGGTGGAACTCCAAGTTGGACATAAGTGAGTTACAAATGGCCCGAGCTTTGGCACGAGTGAGTGGAGGCTCGGCCTAATGTGATACTCGTGAAGGCCTCGTATATGGTCTGTTGGATGCGATGACGGGGTTGGACGTCCGAGATGATAGTGGCACGTCCGTGTGCATCGGTAAGTGGCGATCGGTCGATAGAGACACCGAGTGTTCGGCCGATCGAGCAACGTTCTCCAAAGCTCCTTGCTCCGCTCCTTGCTCCGCTTCAAGTCCCTCGTCCGAGCTCCGGATGTCCTCATGACTAGTCGTATGTCATTGCGGGAATAATGATGTAATAAGGCTAGTATGATGTGTGATTGATGATCATAGAGATGATCATAGGTATTGGATACGATCACAATCATAGGGATTCGTTAGAGAACTATAAAGGCGTATATCAGGTACGAAACGAATCATGTGCTGGATTGTAGATAGTCAAGACGGGATTTGTACCTCTCGTAAAAGAGAGAGATATCGTTGGGCCCCTCGTGTGAGTGAGACTGTAGAAATGTGTGGCCGCACTATATACGAACGTCGTCTATTTCACACAGTCGAACTCAGTGAACGAGAAAGCAGTCGAATCAGATAACGTGGCTTGTCCATGCCTTATGTTCGACTTATGATATCGTGATACAAAAGGATCATCAGCCGGAATCATCACCGGCGTTCGTAAGATCACGAACAAACTCTATTCGAGATAGGTAGTCATAGTGTCTTGCTAGAGACCGCCTATGA
>NW_010965731.1:124229-127241 GCF_000463585.1 Tarenaya hassleriana
CAGATGACAACATTGCCGATCCGTTGACGACGCCTCTCCCTTCGTCGAAGCATGAGGGTCATGTTAGGGATATGGGCATTAGATGTTTAGCAGTTCATGATTAGAGCAAGTGGGAGATTGTTGGTTTAGTGCTCTATGATGTACTGATTATGAGCTTTGTTCAGTTACATTCGATGTATAGATACTTTCTATGTGTTTTTTTGTGAGAGTATTTTATTCATTACATGTTCTTGCATGCTAGATCTGTTATGAAATCCATGTATCATTATGAATGATACTTAACTCCCTAGTCTTGTGTCATTATGGGAATGATGACATAATAAGACTAGTATGATGTGTGATTGATGATCATAGAGATGATCATAGGTATTGGATACGATCACAATCATAGGTATTCGTTGGAGAACGGAATACTGGATTGACCCACATGAAATTGTCACATGGACTAGCGTCATGACTTGAATCTCATATGACGGTTCCATGATTGGATCCTAAGACCTGAGATATCTACGGAATCCAACATGAGGAGTTGTGTACTTTGAATACGTCAAACGTTCTACGTAACAGGAGGACTATAAAGGCGTATATCAGGTACGAAACGAATCATGTGCTGGATTGTAGATAGTCAAGACGGGATTTGTACCTCTCGTAAAAGAGAGAGATATCGTTGGGCCCCTCGTGTGAGTGAGACTGTAGAAATGTGTGGCCGCACTATATACGAACGTCGTCTATTTCACACAGTCGAACTCAGTGAACGAGAAAGCAGTCGAATCAGATAACGTGGCTTGTCCATGCCTTATGTTCGACTTATGATATCGTGATACAAAAGGATCATCAGCCGGAATCATCACCGGCGTTCGTAAGATCACGAACAAACTCTATTCGAGATAGGTAGTCATAGTGTCTTGCTAGAGACCGCCTATGACTTGCATATCCGAAATAGAGATTTCGGGTTATACTGCTATATCAAATGAGCCTACAGGGTCACACACCAGGGAAGGACGAACGCACGAGAAAACGACGAAAAAACCGAGAAACCGGGTCTAGGCCAGACGGACCAGAAGGGCTAGACCCGACAGTCCGCCAGGTCCAGACCCGACGGTCCAGAACGTGGTTTGTCCGTTCCAGAAGGTCTGGAACAGACGGTCCACGTGCATTTCTGGACCGTCTGTTCTGGCTTTCGGATTTTTCAAAAATTGAACCAAAATTAGGGTTAAATCACTTTATAAAAAAGAGATTAAAACCCTATTAGAAAGAGCCGACTTTGGTGAACTTGAACGGACTTTGGTGAACTTGAACAGACTTTGGTGAGATCCAAAAGTTTCTAAGAGGGGATCTAAGTCTCGTTTTCTCGAAGCAACATACCGAATAGCTGATTCGGGTCCTAGTAGACAAGTTCCAATCGTTGGAATCCATCTCGAGGTGCGGATACGTGTAGAGGGCGAGGTAATCTTCCCCCCTTTCGTGGTCGGACGAACACATCAATTGATACAGGTCCCGGATCGATTGAGGTAAGCGTTCTAACATTTCTACGTAATCGTACATGGATGGTTTTAGGGTTTCATCAAAAATTTTGTTTTACATCCGCTGCGCAAACCCTAGAATCGATCTCTTAGGAATAGGATTCGCTATAGAGATCCCAGGAAATCCCAACAGGGCCCTCTCGTGGAAGTCGGACTATGAAAAACGTGTGGCCGCGCTATAGATGAAGTTAAGACGAGAAAGCGGTTGAACTTGAAGGATGGCTCAAACCATGCCCTTGTTCAACATATGATATCGTTAGACAAAGGATCAGAACTTGAGCAGTTAATACCTTGGTTAGATCACCTCTAACTCAATTCTAAGTGGGTGGTCATGGCGTCTTGCTAGAGGCTAACCATGACTTGTGATTCGGGAAAGGTTTCCGAAGTCAATACCACTTAGAATGGGCCTACAGGATCACACACCACTAGGGATGAACTTATACGTGAAGAATTCGGAGAATGGAAATGAGATTTGGCCGAAACGAGCATGAAAAAGGTTTTTCAGTATGTTGGTCCGGAGCTGACCAAGTTTGGTCAGCCCCGGACCACGTTTGGTCAGTCTAGGAGGTCCAGAATCGGTCCGTGGTCATCTGTCCAGGTCTGGTCCGGCTGACCAACAGTTGGTCAGCTCTGGACAAGACGCTGGGTCAGGCGGGCCGAGGACCGAGGTGCGTCGGACCAAAAGGGAACCAAGAGGCTTGGTCCGGAGCTGATCAAAACTTGGTCAGCCGGACCAAACCTTCAGGTCAGGCGGTCTGAGAGCCTCGGACTAAGCTTGGTTCGGCGGACCAGGATCTCGGATTTTCCTAAAATTTGGATTTAGGGTTTTCTAAACTTATTTAAGTTTGGGATTGTTGGGTTTTTGGGCTACGGATTCCTAGCATGCGATCATATCGATCTAGGGTTTGGTTTACTAGGTTTCATGCAGCGGAAGAATAATCTAAACCTAGTCAAACGTCACACGCAACCAAAATCATCCGTAAAACCCCGTTCAATCGTGTATATCACCGTAGGAATCGAATACTTACCTCTTTCCTGAAGATCTGAAAGTATCAATCGATCCAGGGCCTGTTTTAATCACCAAGAGCTGAAAGTACAGCTCCTCTACACGTATCCACACCGACGCGAAGGATTCAAAACGCTTTTGGAACTGATCTGCTAGGATCTGTGAAGTGAATAGGGTTTCCAAGACTTGGGATCGAATCCCGGGAACTAGAACTTCAAAAGAAACGATTTTCTTGTGTTCTAGATCTGTCTTAGGGTTCTGTAAATCTTTCTTCTACTTAGGACGGCGTCCAACACCTCCTTATAAATTACAAACCCTAATCCTTGTGGAAAGAGACTTTTTCCGAGTATTGACTCGGTCCGAGTCAGAACTCTGACTCGGTCGAGTCAGAACGAATCAGCCCAAGCCCATTGTCAACTCTTGACCCGACCCATTTAGTATTGACTCGGTCCGAGTCAAAACTTTGACTCGACCGAGTCAAAA
>NW_010965731.1:134274-155904 GCF_000463585.1 Tarenaya hassleriana
GGAGGTGATAAGTCCCATATTGCATGTCTATTATCTCCATATGATTCGTGAACGTATCTGATCAACGCCGTTATAATCATCCGGTTAAAGACGACGTTTGACGCAGTCAAGACACGACACTCCTCATATCAGATACTCTAGACATCTCAGGTCTGAGGATCCAAGAACGAACCGCTGTATGAGATTCAAGATCGTGTATATCACCGAGGGAATCATTACTTACCTCGTTCTCGATGAAACTTGAAGCAAATACCGATCCGGGGCCTGTTCTTAATCACCTAGGACTGAAGTTACAGTCCCTCTACACGTATCCACACCGACGGGAAGGATTCCAAACGATTTGGAACGTATCTGCTAGGATTACTGAAGAAAAGGGTAACTCGAGAGACCGAATCTAATCCCGAGAAGCTCAAAAACGAAAAGAATGAACGGGAATGTAATGCATTCATAAACCAATGAATCAATACAAAGTCAAAATGTCATATCACGGATCATCCTAGAGCATTACAACCAACAGGGATTTCGTCCAAACTTAATTAAGGCCGCCCTAAAATTCAGAGAGACATCTAAGAACCCTAGAGAATTCATTCTTTTCGTTTTTGAGCTTCTCGGGATTAGATTCGGTCTCTCGAGTTACCCTTTTCTTCAGTAATCCTAGCAGATACGTTCCAAATCGTTTGGAATCCTTCCCGTCGGTGTGGATACGTGTAGAGGGACTGTAACTTCAGTCCTAGGTGATTAAGAACAGGCCCCGGATCGGTATTTGCTTCAAGTTTCATCGAGAACGAGGTAAGTAATGATTCCCTCGGTGATATACACGATCTTTCGGGTTTTATCAAGTTTGGTTGCGTGTGATGTTTGACTAGGTTTAGATCTTTCTTCCGCTGCATGAAACCTAGTAAACCAAACCCTAGATCGATATGATCGCATGCTAGGAACCCGTAGATTTTCTAACAAGATTCTTTCCTTTCCTTTCCCTTGCAGGATGATTCTACGAGAATTCCCACGAGCACGACACGGAAAAGGATCGGATTCGAGAAAACCCTGGAAGCTCAGAGAAAATGAACGGGCCGCCCGTTTTTATGAGCGGTCGCTTGAGATGAAGAAGACGAATGAGCGGTCGCTCGTTATGGCGAGCGGTCACCCGACATGGGAAAAGAAGAATGAGTGGTCGCTCATTATCGCGAGCGGTCGCTCGTTTTTAACTGAATAGAAGAAAATGAGCAACCCTGAAGAAAAAATGAGCGACCGTCTGAAATCGAATCTGACCCAAAAAAGGAAAAGCCCGAATTTTGAGGAGAAAGTCTAATTTTGCACTTTCATAAAAAGAGGAATTTGAGGAGAGAGAAGGGGATTGGACTGGAAGAAATCGCCTTGGAAAGGATGCAAGAGAGATTTGGAGACCAAGAAAGACATCTTGAAGGAGAAGACCCCCATTGAAGACCGTCTAGAGCATTTCTTCTCATTTCCTATGTTTCTCCATTTTGTTTTCTATTTTGAAACCCTAGTTATTGAGTAGTGATTTTGTTGTGGGTGAGGGACCCCCACTTTTGTATGGATATCTATGCTTAATCTGTGATGTTTATGAGTTTTCTTCCATGGGTTTGATGTTTTGTGCTTAATGCTATTGACTTGGATGAAACCCTAGTTGATATGATGATAGAACACATTGATCATAGGGATATGGGGATGTTGTTTGGAACCAAACATCAAATGAGTGAGTTATTCACATTGGAAAATGGCTTAACTTGCTTAGGGTTCATGATGGGTATTGTCGTATTGTTGATGTCAACATATACACGTCAGCAATTTTAATTATAAATTTGACACATCAGCATTTTTTTTGGAAACAAAAATCGGCCTTAACCCGGTTTATCACTTTGTTAAACCGATTCAAAAGATAAAAGCCCTAAAAATTGAAAGAGAAAAAATCGAATGAGGGAAAATAGAAACCCTAATTTCATCCCTTTTATTTCCATATGTCGAATTGTTTATCTTCATTTTCTTTCTGGAGTTTGATATCACCATTCTCTTAAACTATGATTCTTCGTTCTCTTCGTTCTCTTCTTGAGTTTTCTCGACATTTCGTTTTTATGTTTGTTTCATTTAGATGAGTTTTCCTTTCTCCAGTGCTTTTTTTTTGTTGTCAATTTTGGCATTTCAGATGAGTTTTATGGGCAACGCTCTAGGAACTTCACGAAGAAGGGAACGAACTCACTATGTTGGTATACCAAAGCAGTGTGTTTGTGGAGACAACATTGTGACACTTACATCGACAATTAAGAACAATCCAGGAAGGATGTTCTATTGTTGTGCTTCTCAGGAAGTATTATGTCGATGTCTTATATTAACCTATTGATTAAAAGCTTGGTTTCTGAATTTATGCTTAATGTGTTTTAGGGAAATTGTTCTCATATGTTTAAATGTGTTGATGAGGTTGTACTTGAAGAAGTTGAAGTCCTTGGTGAGGTGCTAAGGGTGGTGAGGGTGGATATGGAAGCATAGAATGAGAAAATTCTGAAGTTGAGTAGAAATGAGGACATGTCGATGTTGAAGAAAATGTGTGTTGATGAGATTGAGAATATCAGAGGAGAGATTGAAGCATGGAAAGCGAATATGCAGAAAGCTTTTCTCATGTTCATGGTTATAGTTGTATCGGTTGTGTATTATTATGCGTTATTGTGCCAATGAATATGTAATACCACGAAGTATATCATTGTGGTACTGTTGTAATGAAGTTTGGTATTAATATTGAGATTAGGTATTAATGTTTCAGTGTTTCAAAATATGTTTGATACGGAAAAGATAACAGATACAAAGGACATATGCCATGTGGGATCTATAACCCATTGATACCAAAATAGATTGAACCTGATTGTTATCTCAAAACGATACAAAGGACACATACCAACTAGGAAGGAAATATCATTATCCCAAAATAAGTTCAAACCTTCAAAAAACAATTCAGTTGAGTTCTAATCCATTAATCCTTTTTTTGCTAAGGTACTCTTCTTGGAGTCTGAAGTGGCCTCAGATTTTCCAGATTTGCTGAGGTACTGACAGATGGTATTGGAAGAGGTGTCAGACGCCTTTTTCTTGGATGAGGAACAGATGATGATTGAACTGTTTGGTTCGAATGTGTAGGATTGGATGATCCTTCAACTGAAGCACCAGTAGTTTAAGTTGCCGATTTCAGTTTTGGTAGTCGACGGAAACTTGATTCCCATTGCAGAACCTACACAACATATAACAAATAGTTAAAAATGGTCCAACTATTTAAAAATGTTATCAATATCCATTTGGATCAAAAAGAATCTCTACCTTTCTTGGTCGGCCCCTTGGGTGTTTTGGACCATAAAACAAGGCCTCTTCATTGCGGCATCCTTTAACATTATATCTACTTTTCTTGCACTTACTGCATGTCATGTGTCGTCCATGCCTTGTCATTTTTCCAATCTTTGATGGAGACTCGGTCGGATCGTTTCTTCAATGATACTTCTTCGGTTGACCAGGCATAGTCTTTTCCACAGGGACACCTACTGGGATCTTGTTTGTTTTCTTCCACAATGCCAATCCATTTATAGGAAAGATATTATTGTCGTATGTATTTTTCCACATTGCAGTGGAAAATACTCCGACACATACCTGTCGAACAAAAGTAATGGTATTAACAGGGGGCATTATCCAAAATACCCTCCTTTTGCTAAAACTACTTCTACACATACCCTTCTCCAGTTGTGACCTTGTGACCAGAATTCAGGTATAGTCACATGATGGTCATATTGGTCATAATGTTAAATTTATGGTGATTACATCAAAGCACCGTGATCACACCTTACATATCATACTAATCATTTGGTAAAATCATCAAAAATTTAACGTTGTGACCAATGTGACCATCATGTGACCATACAATTATTGTGGTCACAAGGTCACAACTGAAGAAGGGTATGTGTAGAAGTAGTTTTAGCATAACGAGGGTATTTTGGATATTTTGCCTATTAACAGGTAGTTTTGCTAAGTTGAATGATTAAATAAGATAAATAAGAGAGAATACGTACGCGTTAATATCAACTTGTTGCTCATTGATAACACAGAGTGCATGTTGACATAGAATGCCATTCAAATCCCACTTTTGACATCCACAACATTTCCCAGCAAGGTCTACAACGTAATTCATGCCATCCTCCAAGACCTCATATTGGCTACGAGTGCTTATGATCACAGTGCAATGACATGATAGCTCTCAGAATTTCCCCAATTCAGTCATAGCATGAGGACTGAATTGTCTACCATACTTGTTGACATATTTAGCCTTATGTGCAATCCTTCGCATGGTTTGCCGATAAATGTCTTCAAGCATGTCGACAATAGGCCGCAATCGAGCCTCACGTATTGTGTTGTTTAAACTTTCAGATAGATTATTGTTGATATCTAGACACTGTGATTCGGATTTGAAGAAGGCAAGTGCCCATTGTTCATGCTCTTTGCGCAGCAGTAACTCATACGCCATTCGATTGTAGTGCCTCAACCTTTCCAAACTTGCGAAGTACTCACCTTCATGAAACGCATTTGCTAAACTCCAGAAAAGGTTCTTGTACTCACCTAAACCTTTTTCCAGTTGGCATATATATGCCTGGAACACATCTGATGTTCTGCGTCAGGTAGAGTGTTGGTAATGGCATTGATTATACCCTGCACCAATGAGAAATACCATAATTTGTTAATCCCGAAAAGATGTGCAATCATCTGTTAACATAATGTTGATTTTACCTTTTGTTTATCAGAAAGTATTGTCAAGTTGCTTCCATCTCCGAGCCTTAAATCAGCTCTCAGTTTTGTAATAAACCATGACCATGTCTCGGTTGTCTCGCCTCGTACCACAGCTCACACGATAGGATAAATGTGATTATTCACATCTCTCCCTACAGCTGCAAGCAACCCACCTTTCATTTTCCATTTCAGAAAACAACATTCAACCTGATGACTGGCCGACAATATCTTCTCCAACTCTCACGCAGTACATCAAAACAGATATAGAATCTGTCGAATAGTTGTTGGCTAGAGTCATCTTTATCAGGCACTGTTTAATCTCCGTCGAAGAATTAGGATTAGACCGATGAATTTCTGCCTCGTAGTCCCACAACTTTCCAAATTGCACTTTTTGCTCCTCTTTCACTATCTTTCATACCCATTTGTCGAGCCTTAAAACACTTAAACTTACTAAATGTCAGATTGAAACGACGTCTGCAGTCATGTTGCATATCCTTTGCTGTAAAAGCTTTTTTCGTCTTTAAATCATCAGCAAAGATTTTTGCTATTCGCTTAATTGTAAACAACCTTGCATGTCCCTTTGGGTCGCGATTGTGGGTTAGTGAATAAGCCTCCAATTCTCGATTGAACAGTACAATCTCCACGAACAACCTTCATGACTACACACAGATTCAAACCTCCAATTCTCAGATCTCGCCATTCTAATGTGGAAACCTTCACTCTTCGTGTTGGTTTAATGCTCTATGATGTACTGTTATGCGAGCTTTATTATGATACATTTGATGTATTGATACTTTCTATGGTTTTATGGATTAGTGTTTGACTCATTATGTATTGTGCATGCTTTAATATGTTATGAAATCCATGTATTGTTATGAACAATACTAAACTCCCTAGTCATGTATCATTGTGGGAATAATGATATACTAAGACTAGTATGGTGTGTGATTGATGATCATATAGATGATCATATGTATTGGATACGATCACAGTCATAGGTATTCGTTGGAGAACGGAATACTGGATTGACCCGCATGAGATTGTCACATGGACTAGCGTCATGACTTGAATCTCATATGGTGGTTCCATGATTGGATCCTAAGACCTGAGATATCTACGGAATCCAACATGAGGAGTTGCGTGCTTTGAATACGTCAAACGTCTTGCGTAACAGCAGGACTATAAAGGCGTGTATCAGGTACGAAACGAATCATGTGATGGATTGTAGATAGTCAAGATGGGATTTGTACCTCTCGTAAAAGAGAGAGATATCGCTGGGCCCCTCGTGTGAGCGAGACTATAGAAATGTGTGGCCGCACTATAGACGAACGTCGTCTATTTCAGACAGTCAAACTCAGTGAACGAGAAAGCAGTTGAATCAGATAAGGTGGCTTGTCCATGCCTTATGTTCGACATATGATATCGTGATGCAAAAGGATCACCAGCCGGAATCATCACTGGCGTTCGTAAGATCACGAACAAACTCTATTCGAGATAGGTAGTCATAGTGTCTTGCTAGAGACCGCCTATGACTTGTATATCCGAAATAGAGATTTCGGGTTATACTGCTATGTCGAATGAGCCTACAGGGTCACACACGCAGGGAAGGACAAAACGCACGAGAAAACGACGGAAAAACCAAGACGGAAGGGTCTGGAACGGATGGACCAGAAGTCCAGAACGGACGGTCCGCCAGGTTCAGACCCGACGGTCCAGAACGGACTGTCTGTTCCAGAAGGTCTCTCATCCAATGCGTACATACCGAGCTCCTTTTGTGTTGGTGTCAAATTCTTGGAATCTTCAAACTTAGCATTGAGGACAGCTAATTGTTCGAGAACCATCTGCATGGTCTGATCATTGCATTCCCTTGGCAGATCTCTAGAGTACTCGTTCGAAGCGTCTTCTTGTTAGGCCATCATCTCAATATGTTCTTCTAGCTCGGCGAATGACTTGTTCTGGATGCTCCCACCGCAAGAAGCTCGGATCAAAGTATTGGTATCCATTCTGAGTCCTGGTAAGAAGGTGTTGATCAGGTAGTTCTTGTCAAGCCCGTTATAAAGGTTTTCCCCATGATCTTGCTTGAATGAATGAATGCCAGAAAGAGCTACTTGAGTGCGGTGAGCTGGGAAAATTTTTGACATAAACTGCACTTCCAGCTGTTCCCAGGTGTGGATGGAATCGGGTGTCAGATTGTAACACCATTCCAAAGCAGCATCCAAGAGAGTCCAGGGGAAAGCGAGTTAGATGTGCGTTCTCTGTCACTCTGTTATCTCTCTCTCTTGATAGAACGACACATCATCTTAAAGCGAGTTAGATGTGCGTTTGGGTCTTCGTTCGGTCTACCCCGGAAAGCATTATTGCCCAACATCTGAATAGTAGACGGGTTCAGCTCGAAACTAGACATGTCGATGCCCGGTAGTCGATTACCAGCCAAAAGCTCAGTGTGCTTAGGCGTGTTGTACTGGGCAAAGGTTGAGTCAGCATTGCCCTCGACACCATCAGGAAAAGCAAGATCTCGGTTGTAGGATCTAATCCTATTGCCTAAATTATCCCCGGCAACGGCGCCAAAAACTTGATGTCGCAAATCTAGGTGTAGAAATTCGATCAAGTAATAATATCCTAGATTCAACAAATACCGCAAGTGTACGGTTCAATTGTAGAAACTAGGGTTGAACAGAGGGACAGAAATAGACAAAGAAATCAAATCCAAACCTAAATCTAGATCCAGAGAAGATAATGAGTGTAAGAGTGTAGCAAAACAAACGATAAAACGGCTGTAAACTATGAATGATGATCACTGCAGGCTTCGGGATTGCTTTACATGCAAGGATCTTTCAAAAGATGCAAACTTAGTGGTTTATCTATCCAATCCAGGGAATTCAAGCTCTAAGATAGAGATTAACTCTCCCAAGTCTAATCTCACTATCCAGGTTTAATCCTACCAATCTCCCGATTCAATAGTCTAAAACTATGGATGCATGAACGAATGCTATCATGATTCCTAGGCAAATACCCATCTCCCGATGTGATATTTGTTCTATTTATTGAATTATTTCCAGGTTATAATCTCATATGTCTATGGAATTAAAACCCTAAGATCATTTAATCAAGCGCCCAACAAGATCAAACGCATTAAGAACAATTCAATAAACTGAATAGAATAGACAAATCCAAAAAGTCTGGAATTAAAAACCAAAGATCCCTACATAGCAAATTCCTAACCTATAGCTATGGATCTACTCGCTAATCATCGAGACGTCGGGGTTCATATCAATACAACAAAACATCGTAAAATAGAATAAAGGAAGAATGCTTAGTCGATTTCCCGACTTCATAATCTCCGTCTTCTACTCCGATCTCTTTCCTCTTGATAATCTCCCTCTTTTTGTATGCTCTAGGGTGTGTTTTCTGTCAGAAGTATGAATGTTTTCGACCTTGGGGGCTAACCCTAGTTAACCCTTCTTTTTCTGGGCAAAAATTCAGAATATTTCCAAAATCTGGTAAGTGACACGATCGTGTGGCTGAAAGTGACACGATCGTATCACTTAGCAGTTTTGACGGGCTTCACAAATTCGCTCATAACTTTTTGTTCCGACATCGGATTTGGTGATCTTAGCATCTATGCGTAGATATCCAAGAGAGCTTTCCAATGATATAGAGAATGCATGATTTCGACTTGTAGAGTAAAAGTTATTGGACTTGTAAGGTCTGACATTTTCTGAACTTCACGTTTTCCCTGGAGACACTCCAAATGTTCCCATTTCGTCATGTTCCGTAGCCCATGTTTTCCACTCCTTTTGCTCTTTTTATGTATGAAAACCTGTTTAAACACCAAAGAACACAACCATGCAATATCGAAGCCAAATGTGCCCTACAATGCCTACAAATATGTAAAACCAAATGAAATACGTTAGGCATCCTATATCAAAACATCACCCGAAATACGTGTTATCATTAACCGAGACCCGCCAAAGGGACCAAAAAATAAAATAAGACATGAATGATGTGGAATCAAGGAAACTTACAAGTATTACCTGAATAGACATATAGAGTGTACAATGTGAGACATGGGAATAATTTGGTAGAAACGACACAGAGTGTTATGCTTGTGCCTTACTCGTGTGTGGCCTCGATTGTAATCGCAGTGCAACAAGGAACGACCGATGACCAACGAACATTGAACAAATGGACGAACGAGTCAGTACTAGTACGATGGAGAGGAACACCTAACCAGTACCGGTTGACGAACGAGTCAATACTTGGGAGGTGATGACCAATACCGATTGACGACTGAGTCAGTATTGAAAAGATTTGGAACCAATACAGGTTGATGAACGAGTCAGTATTGGTTACGGTACCGATTGACGAATGAATCAGTACTGTGTGGAGTTTATGGGTCCAGTATAGGTAGATGAAAGAGTCACTACTGGAAAAATTGTGTGCGAGTATCATACGGGTACGGATAGACAAAAAAGTCAGTGACGTACGATACTGAGGTTACATAGTAGATACCGGTAGATGACTGAGTCAGTATTGCTATGCTGGTCAGAGATACAATGAGCACGTAGTCAACATCGGTGGACGACTGAGTCAATGTTGATGTGTATTGGGTCTGAGGAACCTCGTAGACAGTGTCGGTGACGACTTTGTCAGTAGTGTTACGTAAGGAAGGGCTTGTATTGGTACCGGTGACGACTAAGTTGGTACCATACCATTGAAAGATCTGGCGCGTCACGTGATCAGTGTCAGTGGATGAACGATTCAACACGGTCAAGTTGACGAGGATTTGATGGATAGTTCAAATGGCATAGTTATTTGGACGTTTGTGTGATTTGTTTGCTCTTATGTGAGACTTATAGATATGTTTATGAATATTAATTGATATCGTTTCTCTGTGAGAGCAGGATCACCGGGTCCAACCCGGATTACTCACTAAGCAGTTTTGTTTAGCCCTCGTTGTTCTAATATTTTTCAGATCCCGAGGAGCACGAATAGCAACGTGACGACGACTTGTGAGCAACAGCCTATGTATGGATGAAATAGATTGGTTTGGGGACTTTAGTCCCACGTGTATAATATGTATAATTATATCTCAGACATGTGTATTTTCCAACGTGTGTAAACTATTCCGCTGCATGCTCTTTATAAAAATGTTTTAAAAGTGTGATATTTTGTCTTCCGTATTATTTTGTCTTTATTATCCATGTCGTACAACCTAGTCACGGAAGGCGGATTACGGGTGTCACAACTTTTGGTATCAGAGCGACGTTCATTCCATAGGAAAGAACGGACGCTATAACTATTTTAAAATGTTTTTTAAACCATGTCAAAGTAAAGTACTTTAACAAAAGATTCGTACATGATGGTATGATTACCAGTCGTTAACCGCCAAATTATTATGGTGTGGTGCAGTGTAAGAGACATGACACTACCACGACGTGCTCAATCAACCACGGGAGACAATGAGGTTAACAACCATGCGCCATAGGTCAATGAGTTATGTGCCTCCAGGAGGAGATGAGGAACGAGATAAGGAACAAAATGAGAAATCAGCTTTGTACATTCCAGGAGGCCATGTGGCAGCAGCTGAAGGTGCACATCCCACCTCCACCACCAGCAGAAGTTCCATAGTCGAGGAGAGAGGACTTACCTCCGCCACCACCCGCGGAGGAAGTAGTCGGGGGTTATCTTCCTATCATTCGGGAGCTACGGGCAATGCACACTCCACGTTTTGAGGGTTCAGTGAACCAAGAGGTGGCAGAGGAATGGCTAGTAACCATCACCCGAGACTTGGAGTATGTTCAATGCCCCATGCGCTGTCGAGCTACGATAGCGAGCCATCATCTATCAGGACATGCCCGACACTGGTGGGATAAGGTGGTGCAAGAGATGCCTGTGGGACACCGCTTTTCCTAGGATTAATTCAAGCTAAAATTCGAGCATAAGTACTATCGAAGTCAAGATCAGGAGCACCGCCTTGATGAGTTCTTACAACTACAACAAGAAAACATGACAGTTGAACTATGCAGGACACCCAGTGCATACTGAGAAGATGAAGATCCAGAAGTTCCTCGCCGGATTACGACCATACCTCCGAAGAAAGATCGTGCTCCATGAGTTTGTGACTACAGAAGGCGGAGCGGGGAGAAAAGGAAGAGGAGGATCGGATTCACAACCGCAGTCCTCAGAGACGTTTCATACTGGATATGGATTGGTTGTCCAAGTATCAAACTCAGATTGACTGCCAGCAGAACCATTTGATTTGCAGATGCCCACGGGGGATTTGAGTTCAGAGGAAAAGGAGCATCACCGATGAATCCTGTGATATCGACGTTTAAGGCCGAAAAGATGATTCGAAAGGGACGTGAGGATTACCTGATGGTCCTTACTATTGCTAAGGATTCAGATAACAAACTGGAGGACACTCCGGTTGTTAGAGACTTCCCGGATGTTTTTTCGGATGATCTTCTGGGATTGCCACCAAGCCGGGAAGTGTACTTCATCATTGAGGTGCTATCGGACATAGAGCCCATCACTAAGGCTCTGTACCGGATGGCGCTGACAGAGATGACAGAGCTGGAGGAGCAATTAAATGAATTGATGGAGAAAGAATTCATCCGCCCTAGTGTTTCACCTTGGGGAGCACCCGTGTTATTCGTGAGGACGAAGGATGGTAGCATGAGACTGTGCATCGACTACCGAGGATTGAACCAGGTAACCATCAAGAATCGATACCCATTGTCGAGGATTGATGAGTTACTGGACCAGCTACAGGGAGTTCAGTGGTTCTCAAAGATCGATCTACGATCTAGATACCACTAGATTCGGGTCAAGTCGAGGATGTGCAAAAACTGGCATTCCGAACCAGATATGGACATTTTGTATTTGTGGTTATGCGGTTTGGACTCACGAATGCACCAGCGGTGTTTATGCAGCTGATGAACAGCGTCTTCATGGATTATCTGGATGAGTTCATCATCATCTTTATAGATAACATTCTCATCTACTCGCCAGACCAACAAACCCATGAGGAGCACTTGAGGAAAGTTCTTTGGAAATTGAGGGAGAATAAGTTGAATGCTAAGTTTAGTAAGTGCAGCTTCTGGCCGCAGGAGATTGGGTTTGTGGGACATGTGGTATCAGCTCGGAGAATTCAGGTGGACTCTGTGACAACCCAGAGTACCGTAGGAGGGCGGGGAGTGATCGCCGGTGTAGAGGCACGGACAAGGGGCGGCTCCTGACGAGCTTCTGGGTAGGGGGTATAGGGATGAATCGAACACACCGGAATGAGACAGATCCGAGGGCTGTATAGGTATGGTACTATACAGTCTAAGATAACATAAAAGAATTAGTTGAGCTACTCATAACAACAAGGTGCACTTACCTTTTTGGTTGACTATCCCGAGAGAACTCCAAAGTTAAGCGTGCTGGCTCTGGAGCAATCTCAGGATGGGTGACCTACTGGGAAGTGTCTCGGTATGCGTGCGAGTGAGGACAAAACACGCTGAAAGGTCTCGGGTTGCTGTGTGAGGGCAGTTTCGACAATTCGTAGCGGCCTCGGGTCGTTACAGACTCGGCTAAGATTGAAGCGATCGTGGATTGGAAACCCCCAACCTCAGCCACAGAGGTTAGGAGTTTTCTCAGACTTGCACGCGATTTGTTGAGGTATTTGCCAAGATAGCTCGTCCGATGACTAAGTTGACTGAGAAAAATGTCAAATTTGACTGGACTACAGAGTGCGATGCTAGTTTTTGGGAATTGAAACAGAGGCTGACATCAGCACCGATTCTAGTATTACTACAACCGGACATACTATATGAAGTCTACACCGATGCATCCAAGCAAGGATTGGTTGTCTTGATGCAAGAAGGACACGCCATCGCCCATGCATAGAGGCAACTCAGGAAACATGAGGAGAACTATCCTACACATGACTTGGAGTTGGCAGCGGTAGGTCATGCGTTAAAAATTTAAGGTCCTACATATATGGGGAAAAGGTTAAGCTCAACACTGACCATAAGAGCTTAACTTATGTGATCTCACGGAAGGACCTGAACTTGAGACAGCTGCGGTTGTCGGAACTCATCGCCGACTATGATCTGGAGAACACCTATCATCCAAGAAAGGCTAATGTGGTAGCTGATGTGCTTAACCGGAAAAAGATTTTAACTATCCTTCGTGTTATCGCATCTTTCCGCATCGACGCCGCTGAATTGACTGTGATGTTGGGACACTTGAATCTAGCATCAGAGGAGTCGACATCGACATTGACATAACGAGCAACTCAAGGACAGCGCATCGATCCTCTACTTGCTCGGTATATAGACCAGATTGATGAATACGGTCCTAAGGGTTATTGCATCGATGAAAAGGGTGAATTGAGATAGGGGAACCGACTGTGTGTGCCGGATGATCTACAATTGAGGCAAGAGATTTTTTCAAAGGCCCATCAGTCTAGATTGGCTATTCATCCCGGGGCAAGCAAGATGTACCAAGAACTACGACAATGGTATACTTGGCCAGGGATCAAAAGAGATGTAGCCGATTATGTGGCAAATGCCTAACTTGTCAGCAAGTAAAGGCGAAGAGACAAATGTCAGGCGGTAAACTGCAACCGTTGAAAATTCCAGAGTGGAAGTGGGATTCCATCACGATGGACTTTGTTGTCAGATTACCGCTGACACCGAAGAAGAAGAACGCCATCTATGTATTTGTGGATTGACTAACTAAGTCGGCTAATTTCATACCCATTCAGCAGAAGTATCTAGTTGAATGATTAGTGCACGTGTATATCGATGAGATCGTCCATCTCCATGGGGTTCCGAGCGAGATCATCTCTGACAGGGATGCTCGGTTCACATCTCGTCTTTGGAAGGTAATACCAAAAGCCTTGGGGACGAAGCTCAAGATGATCACGACATACCATCCTCAGACCGATGGTCAATCGGAGTGAACTATCCAGACTCTGGAGGATATGCTTCGTGCATGTGTTCGAGAGTGGGGAGCTCTGTGGGACCAGTATATGATGTTGTGCGAGTTTGCGTACAACAACAGTCATCATACCAGTATTGGAGTATCACCGTATGAGGCACTATATGGACGACCGTGTCAGACACCACTATGTGGGACCGAGATTGGGGAGGGTCGGAACTTTGGACCGAAAATCGTCGAGGAAAACACAGAGATTATCCGCAAGATCCACACTAATCTGAAGACCGCTCAAGATCGCCAAAAATCGTATGCAGACCAGAGAATACGGGATTTCACTCTTGATGTGGGAGACCGTGCTTTTCTCCGGGTACAGGCGATATGGGAACATACAAGGTTCGGTCAAGGCGGGAAGCTAAAATCGCGCTATATTGAACCCTACCCAGTGATTGCGAAGATAGGAGTTGTGGTATACCGTCTTGGATTGCCAACGGAGTTGGGCAACATTCACGACGTATTCCACGTATCGAAACTTCAGAAATACGCGGCGCACTACAAGAAATGCAGATATTTGCGACAGACATATCTGTCGCTATTGCAAATAGTATTCTGTCGCAAATTTCAATTTGCGATAGAATGCGATAGAAGAACATCCATCGCCAAAACCTTCTCCCAAATCTCAAACGGTCGTGAATCTGTCGCACGTTTGAGACAAACATCGATCTGTAGTTATCTGTCGTAAATTTGCGACAGACGTGATTTGTCATAGATCTGTCGCCAGTTTCTTTAGCGACAGAGCAATTATGTTGTAATTCCGTCGCAATTTTCTTTAGCGACAGAATCTTTCTGTCCCATTGTGGTGTGAACTGGTGCCATCTCGTCGATGTTGCGACAGATATATTCTGTTGTAATTCTGTCGTAACGGTTAATGTAAATTAAAAAAATTAAAAAAATAATTCGAATTTTTAATTTATAATTATTAAAATTAAAATAAAAAGTATTTATTAAAAAACAAAATATTATGAAATTACAAAAAAAAATATGTAAAATAGTTGTCAGGATTATCCAACCCGACACGCTGCTCCTCGAAAGCTATAGAAAGCCCGACTCTAGGCTTGGTGGTAGATGGGATCGGATTTGGTTGTTGAGCTTGACTTGAGCTCTGTCGAGGCAGGGGAGGGAATAGCCATACCAGCAATGCCTCGTACCGAGAATTTGTGCCTCAACTTCCTCGAGCCGCACAATCTTCTTGCGATCCTCTTCGAACTTTAAGAACTTCTTCTTCAGCTTCTCGACTTATCGGGTGAATGCGACGTGCCGACCGGTCGATGTTGCGCTGGACTCACCACCACCCAAGTCATTGGCTAATCCACTGGCCAATCCGCCTACGTCGTAGATGCGACCCTTTTCCGGCTGGACAACCTGCAAAATTATAACAATATGTTATTATGTAACATAATGCAATTAACAATTAAGTTAAATGTTTACCTCTAAATAAATGTTGTTGATTTCGGCCGGCGATAGTTGGGTTGATCCACAACTCTCCTCTAGCTGGAAGAGACGATCGGTAATCTTCGCCTGGATCGCATCCTCGATCTCCTGTGGCACCCGCAATACTGAAGGCTCTACACCTTCTTTCTGCATCTAAACACCGAAATTTTAATGAGTAAAATAAAATCATAATGAAATTTTAAAAAAATTTACTTACTATATCATGTGACATCCGCGCAAATGATCTTCTTACGCGGTCTAGGTGGCAGGGGTGCGTTCGACCTCGGGCTCGACGGTTAATCTTAAATATCTGACTCTTCTCCATTGCACCGTTGGAGTCCCAATATGCGATGAGCTGATCGTAGACCACCGTCGACATCCACTGAGGTCGTTCGCGCTTCATCTTCGCCCTATATATGTTGTCCCGGAGGCGATCTCGGATGCAGATCCTCCAAGTCGCGTATACCCGATCATGAATCGCCTCTTCCCAAAAATAAGCTTGCTGCCAAAATATAATTATAATTTGTAAAAGAAAATAACCACATTGAAGTAAATTTAAAATCTTACCGCAAAACCCCTAAACCAACGCTCAAGGTCCGGCGCTGGGACACGTGTGAGGCTCAGCCACAGACCTTTAAAGTCCGACTGGATGTTGCTAACAACAGTTTATGCAACTTCCTTTTCACGATCGAACCTATATATATTAAACACACAAATTTATTGGTATAGAAAATATCATTAATATTTGTTTAATTTAAAAAAACCGACTTACCCCTTCGAACCGAGAGAGTGATCTGGATCGAGACGAGGTCGGAGACGATGTTGCTCCGATGTTAGAATCTCCCGCAACGATGGCGTCGACTAGTTGCTAAATGTACATTCATTCACGGATGACGGTGAAGGTGCACCCGTGAAAGGTACATCTAGCCGAGGAGACTCGACCACCGGATCCCGTAGCAAAGATGGTGATCCAGCGGGACTCGGTGATCCGATTCAACATCCTCAGGATCGGACTCTGCTCTGAATCCACTATCAGAACGTGAATAAAAATTAAACCAAAAACTCAAACCCTAAACCCGAAACTCCTAACCCTAACCCTAAATCCTAAACCCAAACCCTAAACCCTAAACCCTAACCCTAATCCTAACCCCAAACCAAAACCCTGAACCCTAACCCTAACCCTAAACCCTAATCGTAACCCTAACCGAAACCCTAACCAAAGCCCTAACCATTAACCCTAACCCTAACCCATACAAACATACCTACAGACACATACACACACATATACCCCTTGATGCACAGGCGTCCGTCTCTCGCTTTATATGTATATATGTTTGTCCCGAATATCAACGGATTTTTTCCGTTGAAATAATCTAAATATCCGTTGAAATTCGACGATTTCAATGGATATTGCAATGGACTCGACCCGTTGCAAATTGGTTTGAAATTTGAATTCCATTACAATTCGTTGATAATGTCAACGATATTTCAACGGAGAAATTCCATTGACATTTGCAACGGTATTGCAACGGAATTTCCCGTTGATATATTTCAACGTTAGTGCAACGAATATATATCTGTTGTTATTTTGCAACGAATGTGTCGTTGATATTAACAACGGAATTCCGTTGATAGTGTCGTTGCAAATATCAACGAAGACACCATTGCAAATTTTCCACGACAACTATTGGTGGAAAATTTCGTGACAAATATCAACGGCATTAGCTACGGACGTCCGTTGATATTTGAACTATCGACGGATACATCCATTGATATTCGTTTATATACTTTTATATAAAATATATGTATATATATATTAATATTTGTATATTAAAGTTAATATAGATTTATATAAATATATATATAAATTAATTTAAAATATAAATAATAATTTTAAAATATTAAACAATATAATTAAACCAGGTTCGATACAAAATATAAAAATAAATAACCGAAAACTAATTCAGACTTTCGGTTTCTTTGTCTACGGTCGTTCCGGGAGTCGAGCGCTGGTGGTTCCGGCGGCTGGAGATGTATATATATATTAATATTTGTATATTAAAGTTAATATAGATTTATATAAATATATATATAAATTAATTTAAAATATAAATAATAATTTTAAAATATTAAACAATATAATTAAACCAGGTTCGATACAAAATATAAAATTAAATAACCGAAAACTAATTCAAACTTTTGGTTTCTTCGTCTTCGGTCGTTCCGAGAGTTCGATCGCAGGAGGTTCTGTCGGCTGAAGGTGTTGTGGAAGAAGGTGGAGGATGAACTCCTCTAAGCAGCTCGATCATTTGTTCGAGATTAGATATCTTCGATTGCTGCTCTTCCCATTTCGCTTGTTGCTCTGCCATCTTCCGCTCCGTCTCTTTCTTCTGATGTTGGAGCGATCGTTCAAGTTGTTCTATCTGACGTTATTTGTCAGTATCGATCTGTACTTGCGGATGAACCGGCGATCCAAAATCTTCCAGCAAATCTCTCTGGAGACCTCCTAAACCGTAGATGCGGTCTTTGTTCCGCTCAACAGACTACAAAACAATACATATTATATATAAATTATTCAATCAATAATAATATAATTTAAAGATTGAATAAATAAATTTAATTTTATACCTCAACATAACATTTGTCTTGATCGGTAGGAGAGAAGTTGGTGCCCGACGATGAACTGGCAGCCGCGGTTCTGGTGAGTTGTGATAACTTCTCGTTCACCAGTCCCAACACCCGTTCAGCTCGAGGATTGACGAACCGACCATCGAAACATCTATGCGTCAGATCAACCAACTCAACGATGAACGGTTTTCGTCCCATTTCTTGTTGCTATAAATATAATATATAAAATATATTAAATTAATATATAATTATAACTTATGATAATATAATTAAAATTAAAACCAATTCTTTCGCCCGTTTTCTGAAAGATTTGGCGCCATAAGTGTGATGATGAGGACCATCTCCTTCAACTTATTGGTTGAGACGACTCTCTCTAGCTTTTCGACTCTTGTCTTTGAAATGATCTGAATTCCAACGGGTTAAAAGAGCGTTGAAGATGTCATCTGTCGCCCACAATGGTCGCTCTCCCTTTTTGTCGTACTTCCGCTTTGCATTGGTAATTAGAAGTTTGATTCTTGTCTGCCCCAACACGTTAAACTCCTTGAAAACTCTATCGATGATTTATTTTTTCCACCGAAAAGTTTGCTAGAAAAAAAATACACACAATTATATAAATTTAATAATTAAATTATAACTAATTAATATTATATTTTAATACTTACAATAAAAGATAACCACCAGTGTCGCCGAATGTGGTCTGGAGCTACGGTGTAAGAATAATACAGCTCAGGCATACGAGTTGTAATTATTCTAGTCAGGGCACTCTTAATTTGATCATCATTAACTCCAAACCTATATAATCTAATCATTAGTTAGTAAATTCAATAAAAAAAAATTTAAAATATTATAATTATACCATAATCCATCATCGCGGTCAGGATCGATGATGGGAATGGTGCGACTATCGAAAGCATCCAGTGTTGCGTCGACATCGAGCATCGTATCCTCGTCGAACACGGGTGATACATCATGAGGAAGTGGCAACTGTGATTATGGTGGAGGTGGGGGTGGAGGCGCTCCAGCAGATCCCACTAATAATCCCCCACCTCGATGAAATCTGGAAGCAAACTGTAATAACAAATATTATTTCTATGTATATAACATAACTGAAAATTATTAAATTATAAAATATAATAAATGCAAAATAAAACAATTATACCATTGCAAGGAAAAATTGCTGCGTTTTTGTGGTGGAGGCGCTCCTTTTTTTTTTCAGATCCAGATTGAAAGTGAGGGAAAAGAAAATTGTTGGCGGATTTATAGAGACTATCAACAGATGTCCATTCATATTATAAGTTCAACGGACATCTGTTGAAAATTTCATCGATTTCAAGACGCCTTGATTGGTTGATGAACATATCAACAACCATTCGTTGAAAATATCAACGGAAAATTCAACTCCGTGGATATTTTCAACGGATCGTCATTCATATGTTGCTGCATTTAATTGCAGATCCTGGAGATAAATCAACGGCAATCTGTTGAAAACATTGGAAATTGAACATATCAACGGAATTACGTGGATATTATCAACGGACATCCGTTGATATGTGGCAGCATTTAATGGCGGATCCTGCAGATAAATCAACGGTTGGTCGTTGATATTATCAACAAAATTCCATTTATAGGTTAAAACTTATAAATAAAATTCGAAAGTGAATTTTTTTTTAAATATTCAAATTCAAAATATTAAAAAAACTATAAAAATTACAACGAATCGTTATCATTTTCACTTTCGGGTGATGTATCATCGTGATCGGAAATAAATTCATCGGGTTCAACTTGGGTAAAATTATCAATATCTTCATCTTCTACATCCGCAACTACAAGTGTGTCTTCATAATCTTCAAGTCGAATAGAAAGCACTGAATTTTCACTTGGGTCTTGCACCGCTTCTTCTGAATCTTCCATTGTTGATGAATTGATCACCATTCTTCGAGGATTAATTTTCACCACAGCTGACCATTGATCTTCTTTGCATCTTTTATGTTGGGATACAGGATATTTGTTCGGTTTCCTGGGATCTCATGAGCGAATCTAATTCCTAAGAGATCGATTCTAGGGTTTGCGCAGCGGATATAAAACAAAAATTTTAATGAAACCCTAGAACCATGCTACTATTGAATCATAGAAACGTTAGAACGCTTACCTCAATCGATCCGGGGCCTGTATCAATTGATTTGTTCGTCCGATCACTCTAGGCAGGAAGAATACCTCGCCCTCTACACGTATCCACACCTCGGGATGGATTCCAACACCTTGGAACTTGTCTGCTAGGACTAGAGATCTCGATCTCTCTTGTGTGCAAGGGTTTTGGAGGCTTAGGGTTTTATTTTCTTCTTTTTTTCTTTCTTCTTTTCTTCTTTTAAAACCCTAGAAGACATTCTCCTTATATAGACTTTCCAAAAATCCTAATTTGACAAGGAATAGATTACTAGGAATCCTAATCTAATTAGGTTTCCTAAACCTATTAGAATTCTAATCTCATTAGGTTTCCTAGATGTAATAGAATTCTAATCTCATTAGGATTCCTATACATAATAGGATTCCTAATCCCATTAGGATTCCTATTCCAATTAGGAATCTCAATCCAATTAGGATTCCTAATCGGGATAATTTAGCACACGTACTTGTCCATCCCTATTGTGTGTGACCCTGTAGGCTCATCCGGAATAGCAGTAAAACGCAGAATCTCCATTCCGGTAATACAAGTCATAGGCGGTCTCTAGCAAGACACTATGACTACCTATCTCGAATAGAGTTTGTTTGTGATCATACGAAAGCCAGTGATGATTCCGACTGATGATCCTTTTGTATCGCGATATCATATGTCGAACATAAGGCATGGACAAGCCACCTTATCTGATTCGACTGCTTTCTCGTTCACTGAGTTCGACTGTCTGAAATAGACGACGTTCGTCTATAGTGATGAAACCCTAGAACCATGCTACTATTGAATCATAGAAACGTTAGAACGCTTACCTCAATCGATCCGGGGCCTGTATCAATTGATTTGTTCGTCCGATCACTCTAGGCAGGAAGAATACCTTGCCCTCTACACGTATCCACACGTCGGGATGGATTCCAACACCTTGGAACTTGTCTGCTAGGACTAGAGATCTCGATCTCTCTTGTGTGCAAGGTTTTTGATGGGAATAACGACATAATAAGACTAGTATGATGTGTGATTGATGATCACATAGATGATCATAGGTATTGGATACGATCACAATCATAGGTATTCGTTGCAGAACGGAATACTGGACTGACCCGCATGAGATTGTCACATGGACTAGCGTCATGACTTGAATCTCATACGACGATTCCATGATTGGATCCTAAGACCCGAGATATCTACAGAATCCAACATGAGGAGTTGCGTGCTGTGATTACGTCAAACGTCCTGCGTAAAAGGAGGACTATAAAGGCGTGTATCAAGTACGAAACGAATCATGTACTGGATTGTAGATAGTCAAGACGGGATTTGTACCTCTCGTAAAAGAGAGAGATATCGCTGGGCCCCTCGTGTGAGCAAGACTGTAGAAATGTGTGGCCGCACTATAAACGAACGTCGTCTATTTCAGACAGTCAAACTCAGTGAACGAGAAAGCAGTCGAATCAGATAAGGTGGCTTGTCCATGCCTTATGTTCGACATATAATATCGCGATACAAAAGGATCATCAGTCGGAATCATCACTGGCTTTCGTATGATCACAAACAAAACTCTATTCGAGATAGGTAGTCATAGTGTCTTGCTAGAGACCGCCTATGACTTGTGTAACCGAAATAAGAGATTTCGTGTTATACTG
>NW_010965732.1:0-1126 GCF_000463585.1 Tarenaya hassleriana
GAGTCAAGGTTTGATCAGAAGCTCATATGATCCATGCGTATACTACAAAGATGTAGATGGAAAAGAAAACAAAATATATCTAATGCTCTATGTCGATGATATGTTGCTAGCAGCAAAAAGAAGAGATGATCTGGTTAAACTGAAGCAGTTACTCAACACTGAATTTGACATGAAGGATCTCGGAGCAGCTAAAAAGATTTTAGGAATGACAATCTGCAGGGACAGAGCTTCGGGAGTCTTGACTCTAACTCAATCAGACTACGTGGAAAAGGTTTTGACGACTTACAACATGGTTGAATCAAAACCAGTACAAACTCCACTAGGCTCTCACTTCAAACTCTGTTCATCAAAAGAACCAGAGAATTTTGATCAAAGGTTTGTCGACTCTGTTCCATATGCCAATGCTGTTGGCAGTATAATGTATGCGATGCTGGGAACGAGACCGGATCTAGCCTTTCCGGTAGGTGTGATCAGCAGGTTTATGAGTAAACCAGAAAACGAGCATTGGGAATCCGTAAAGTGGGTGCTGAGATATATGAGAGGAACCTGTGATTATGGTTTGAGGTTTCAGAAAACAGACAGAATCACCGTTAAAGGATATTGCGATTCAGATTTGGACAAGCGTAGGTCAGTCACGGGTTATGTTTTCTCGGTTGGTGGAAATCTGGTAAGTTGGAAGTCAGGTTTACAAAATGTGGTGTCTCTATCGACAACAGAAGCTGAATATATGTCCTTAACAAAAGCAGTGAAAGAAGGTTTGTGGCTAAATGGTATGGTCAGCGAGTTGGGTTTCAGAAACAGCTCAGTGGAAGTGCAATGCGATTCGCAAAGTGCAATCGATCTTGCGAGAAACAGCTTCAACAAAGGAGGTCCTTGAATATGTGCACTCAGACCTTTGGGGGTCACAGAACATGACTCCATCAATGTCAGGGTATAGGTACTTTATGTCATTTGTTGATGACCATTCAAGGAAAGTATGGATCTATTTTCTAAGAAAAAAGGATGAAGCATATGATCGGTTCCTTGAATGGAAGAATTTGGTTGAGCGACAGACTGGAAAACAATGTGGAGATATGAAGAGTAATGCCTGTGAATCTGTTAAAGCATAAGAAGACTCTAAATGAGT
>NW_010965733.1:0-1124 GCF_000463585.1 Tarenaya hassleriana
TCTTCAGTCCTAGCAGACAAGTTCCAACCGTTGGAATCCTTTCCGTCGTGTGGATACGTGTTGAGGGTGAAGTATTCTTCCTGCCTTACGTGATCAGACAAACACATCAATTGATATAGGCCCTGGATCGATAGAGGTAAGCATTCTAACGTTTCTGCAAGATCATGCATGATAGGTTTTAAGGTTTTCATCAAAAAAAAATTTTTACATCCGCTGCGAAAACCCTAGAACCGATCTCTTAGGAATTAGATTCGCTCTTGAGATCCCGGGAAACCCAACAATCTGGGCATATATCATTTTGGTATCAGAGCTTAGCTCCTACCATCGGTCATCACACAAATCGGGTGAGATCTATCATTGTTTACATTTTGTTTCTTTTCGTTTCTTCTTTGTTTCAAATCCGAAAATTCGAGAAAAAAAAAACCAAATACAAAATCTGTCAAGTCTTGTTCCTTGGTAAGGGCTGATCCATTCCACCATCCATTTCGCAGAACATGCAGCTACCACCAGATTCATAAAATCGATCGCAAACAAGCGGAATAGCACACCACATCGTCAACAACATTCTCCTCGGGTGAGATCCTTACGATTCGAAGTTCAGAATTTCGCTATTGTTGTTGTGTGTTACCTTTGCTGTGTTGTGTTGCGCCGTGATTGTCCTTGATTCCAACTAGGTTGTACATCCATAAAAAGCCGAACATCACCTGCTCGATTGCACGCACGAATCTGTTCATACACCATTGTGAATTTGTTTGACTAGTCTCATTGAACTGTTATCGTGCAATTAGGAAATCTATTGTATGTTCCTTGTCACGTCATCCTATATAAGTTTGATCCATTCCGACATCTAGATTGGTTTGGGAACATAGCTGAACGTAACAAGCACGAAAACATTGATTGAATCTGTCCACATTGCACGTTGAATGTTTCTTGCGTTGAGTGAAATCCGATCTTCTTCTTAAAAACGTCATCTTACGCCTCATCTTTATTTTCGGTTGACATAACTCGTTTGATTTATTTGAATGGCAAGCACGAAATTTGTTGAGTGATTCGCACGTTAGTGTAGGGTCTTTTGTTCGTTGCGTGAAATATTTGCATTGTGCGAGACTTGAGCGAACAATGAG
>NW_010965734.1:0-1124 GCF_000463585.1 Tarenaya hassleriana
AAAAAAAAACGTCTATTTGTGAATCAATATATTAAAGAAGAGTAATATATATGTTTGTGTGTGTGTGTTATATACTTTTAAAAATAAATTAGTGTTGGAATTTTTTTACACATTTTATAATATAAATTAGAATTTCTAAAATGCTCCCATCTAAGTAATATACTTTTTTCTTCTTAAAATTTGTGTTATGTTTAATTTAAACATGTAAAAACTGGAGAATATTACACGAAAAAGAAATTGAATTGGAACTGTTGAAAGATACTTTAAAATAACAAAACAAAAGTTTTAAAAAATATATATTGGAAATAAGGAACAGTCTCTAGTGTAAGATATGATTAATTTTCATGGTCTCGTTCTCTCTTTTTCTTTTACATGCCGTATCACGTTATGATACATACATACACATTCATTTAATTAAACCGACCATAAAACCATCAACATATTCGTCTAAAAGCTCGCAGATTTTGGACACTCTGCACAAATTATTTTGATTATTCTATCATCGACATAAATAAATTCAATAAATCAATAATCGCTATTTTCTAAAAAAAATTATTATTATTATGTTCTATGAGTTGTTACTGCTACTTCTGTGTATATACATACACACGTATCTGTATGTCATTGAGTAAATTAACTAAAAAGAAGAACGCGAAAACACAATGAAACATTATTATCTTGGACATATTATTTCAAGTTTACATAGGGAACAATCTTATTCGTACCAAATTTTGAACAATAAAAAGAGTGAAATAGATGAAGATTCTACATTATTTTGCAGGCAATCTTTAGGGCAAGTCTAACGATGAATTGATCGGGGAAGAAGATACCCAAGCAGTGTTCGGCAACGCCAAAGACTAGTGAGCAACAGCCTTTCGTCATATCCTTGAAACTCAGAGTTTTGATGGCCTCTTCGCATCCGGGAACTCCCTTGAGATCTTCAAAACATTTCTCCGGGTCCGGTAAGATCGAATTGTCCGATGGCGCCGGAGATTTCGCCTCGACATTGTTATCGTTCTTGTCGTTGTTTTCGGTATTCGCGAATACACATTGTGACACTAGCAAGGCCGAGACAATTGTGAACACCAAGATCGCCCTTCTCATCGTCATTTTTTTTTTTTTTT
>NW_010965735.1:0-395 GCF_000463585.1 Tarenaya hassleriana
GTCCCTAAGATAGATCAGAACTTGCTAAGTGTTGCTCAGTTGTTGTCGAAGGGCTTCAAGGTGCTCTTTGATAAAGAAGATTGTATCATTGGAAATGATGCAAACCCTGTTCTGTTTAAGATCATGATGAAGAACAATAGTTTCTCGTTCGATCTAGAAACGAGTTACGCTAAGGCCAGCCCCGGACCAACTCAGTCTGTTTCTCCTTCCCAGGCTGACCAGGCAGACGGACAGCAGTTCAAAACTGAGCTTGGTCCGGGGCTGACCAATTTGGTCAGCTCCGGACCAACTCGGTCTGTCCCTTTCAGCTCCGAGCTGACCAGAAATCGGACTGAGTTCGAAAACTGAGCTTGGTCCGGGGCTGACCAAACTTGGTCAGCTCCGGACCAACTCGG
>NW_010965736.1:0-1124 GCF_000463585.1 Tarenaya hassleriana
CTTATCACCACTCTTGGGACTCCAAACCGGGGGAATATGACTCTCTTGAACATCCGTGACATAGTGCTTGAATCATTCTTCGGACTAGCCAGTATTTCCACCCATTTCGTCACGTAGTCCACCGCCACAAGGATGTATAGGTTACCGCAAGATGATGGAAACGGGCCCATAAAGTCTATTCCCCATAAGTCAAATGGTTCCACCTCCAATATAAAGTTCTGTGGCGCTTCATTTCTCCGCGAGATGTTACCCGTTCTTTGACAAGCATCGCATGAGCTTACAAAAACGTGGACATCCTTGAACAAAGTTGGCCAATAGAAACCCAATTGTAGGATCTTTGTAGCAGTCTTGGCCGAGGCGAAATGCCCTGCGTAATCCGATGCGTGGCAGTGATGTATCACTTGCTTCACTTCTTCCTCCGGAATGCATCTTCGAAACAATCTGTCCTTACCTCTCTTAAACAAGAAAGGTTCATCCCAAAAGTAGTCTCTGACATCGTGGAAGAACTTTTTCTTCTCGTTGTAGCTTAACTCCGGGGGTACCACCTTGGCAACCAAATAGTTGACGTAGTCCGCATACCAAGGGGTCATGTTCTTGATTTCCAAGGATAAGATGTGTTCTTCCCTTAGTGAATCGTCGATTGGTACAATTTCGGGTATTTCCAATCTCGATAGATGATCCGCCACTGTATTCTCCGTTCCTTTCTTATCGCGGATCTCCAGATCAAACTCTTGCAGAAGCAATATCCATCGGATCAACCTTGGTTTAGCATCCTTCTTCGTGAGCAAGTACCTTAAGGCGGCGTGATCCGTGTAGACGATGACCTTAGAACCCACCAAGTATGATCTAAATTTCTCGAAGGCAAATACTACAGCAAGGAGCTCTTTCTCCGTGGTGGAGTAGTTCATTTGAGCGTCATCGAGCGTTCGACTTGCGTAGTATACGGCGTAATGCTTCCCATCTTTCTTTTGTCCCAATACGGCCCCGACCGCGAAGTCGCTAGCATCACACATTAACTCAAAAGGAATACTCCAATCCGGGGGTTGAATGATCGGAGGTGAAGCTAGTGCCTTCTTCAATATTCCAAATGCCTTGTGGCACTCCTCATTAAACTCAAACGGGAC
>NW_010965737.1:0-1122 GCF_000463585.1 Tarenaya hassleriana
CCGTTAGTTCATTGTTTTGTATTTACTTGGATATTTGCTTCCACATCTAATTTGATACAGTTTTCCATACTACGCTTAATATATCTAGTATACATCTGAATCTTATATTATAATTTTAATGTGACAATATTGAATATTTGTTTCCTAGAAAGAGAGAATCAAAACAAGAAAAAGGACAGGAATGGGGCGTGTGTACAAAAGGAAAGTGTCGTATGGGGACAATGAGACCGACAAACAAGACAAGTGGGATGGAGCTTACATGCCATATGGACCTCCTTCACCTGTTTCAGTTCATCCCCTTCGAAACGCTTTCTTGAATCTCATATACATCTATATATATATATATATAATATAATATGCACATATATACATATATGTATGTATGTATAATTGTTTTTAATTCACATTTTTAGAAGATAATAATATAATAAAGTGCGTTTTGATATTGGAGGAAGTTATGATCTTATCTGAAACGGTCGATAATTCATCAGTATTTATTTGTAGTCTACTTTGTAACCAACATATTTGGAGATGCATTTTTTTTCCATGTCTCTATATTTTTAGATTTTTTGTCTGAATGAATGTATATATCTTCTTTTATAATTAATACTTTTTATGATGTTCGTAAAATAAGTTTGATTCAAGTAAAAGACGGGTACTGGGGAAACTCCCAATTCATGTGGAAAGTGATTACACCTCCTTACACAAGGTGTTGGGTTCAATTCCTTCCAATATCAAGTTTTCCCTGAGCCGGTCAGGTTCGACTGGTTTACCAGCTCTGTGTGGTTTGTCGGCTATTGTGTAAGACCGTGGGAGTTTACTGTCCGCGATGCTGTGTCATTCGTCCGGCCTTTCGGGAGGGCTGTTAGGCATTTCGGTGTCCGACCCAAAGGACTGTAGGATAGATTCTCCAACGTATAAAAAAAAGGCGAGGTACTATTATATATAATTTGTTAAATTGAATTGGATAGGTTTAGCCACCTACAATGTCAATGAAAGGGGGCTTTTGCAAGAATGACCTTAAATGTCATTTTTACTTCAAGGGTGACC
The DNA here is from genome assembly GCF_000463585.1 of Tarenaya hassleriana. NCBI lineage: Eukaryota > Viridiplantae > Streptophyta > Magnoliopsida > Brassicales > Cleomaceae > Tarenaya > Tarenaya hassleriana. Next base: position 1,051 of record NW_010965737.1, read on the forward strand.
TTGGATTTTTGATAATTCCAATTCTATCCTTGAATATAATAATTGGTTTTATTATTATTTTATTCAGGAGAT
>NW_010965738.1:0-1121 GCF_000463585.1 Tarenaya hassleriana
TCATTTCTGTCAAACATCAACTTATAACCTTTTTCCATCAACTGCCCAACACTCAGAAGGTTCTGATCAATTTTTGGCACAAACAACACATCTGTAAGTATCCTACAACCATTTGGACCTTTGCACAAAACATCACCTTTTCCTTCAACAGAGATGAAATCACCATTGCCTATTCTAACTCTAGACTTAACAGATTTATCTAGAGTTTGAAATAGATCAAGATTACCTGACATATGGTTTGTACAACCACTATCAATCAGCCATTCAACATCAGCTCCATGTGCAGCAAAACATGAAGCCACAAACAATTGCTCCATCTCTTTTGCATCAGCTTTAACAACCTCTGTTTGTTGTGCAGCATTAAACCTGCAAAACCTTTCAATGTGACCCACTTTGTCACACCTCCTGCACTTTAAATTCTTCCAGCACCTCCAATGAGGATGCCCCTTCTTATTGCAATGCTTGCAGGGATCGAGAAAAGACTTATTCCCACTGGTTTCCTTACCATCATTCTGACCACTCGAGCCATCAGACTTCTGATTCTGAGCAGCTTTCTTCCCTTTCTCTGCAGCATTACCCTTGGCCTTAGCCTTCAAAGCTCCTTCAGTTGATTCCTCTTTCCTCATTAATCTTCTTTGCTCCTGCGCCTGCAAAGCACTAAGCAGTTCAGGAAGTTTAATTTCCGAAATTTCCTTAGTGTTTTCAAGCGAGGCCAAAGTTGCTTCATAACGCTCAGGTACAGAAACCATCACTTTCTGTACCAACCTTTCATCTGAAACTTGAGTTCCCAGAATCCTTATCTTGTTGACAATAGATACCAACCTATCCACATAATTTTTCACAGATTCACTTGCTTTCATATGCTGCCTTTCAAACTCTCTCATCAGATTTAACACTTTCATTCCTCTTATTTTCTCATCTCCCTCATACTCATTCTTCAGAAAATCCCAAACATCTTTTGCTGATTCAAGCTGCATGATCTTTGTGAAAACTGAAGTAGAGACACAAGAGAATAGACAAGACAAAGCCTTTGCTTTGCGAGTTACCTTTTCTCGATGAGCCCTTATTTGATTCAGAGTAGGATTGCCTCCCAATGGTGGAACCTCATAATCACTTTCCAC
>NW_010965739.1:0-1121 GCF_000463585.1 Tarenaya hassleriana
ACACTTACGTGAGTAGATATACTATCGCTAGGTATGGACGTAGAGAGAGAGAGAGAGAGAGAGAGAGAGAGAGAGGATACACGAACACGAGGAACAAATGCATCTGCTGTCTCCCATAAGGCACTCAAATGAATCGGAAGATATCTTTTCGATGGTCAAACAAGCAAATCTCTTCCATCATTACGTTTCCACCAACAAACGCACACCCTTTACCAATTTATGCACACGTGAGCCTCCTTTTTTTTAAAAATTTTATTTTTGCTATAACAAACTATAATCCGAATATTTTATAATACTTTTTTTTCCTCCTTTTAATATTAAATATTATTCAATTTTTAAAAATATCGATGTTTCGCAATACAATAACCTATTTTTGTCGTCTATTTTTTTTCCAACACAATATTGAAACTATGCAAATGACGTTGGCCAAGGATAACAGAAAAAAACCCTAATTCTTAAGTATTTTTGGACGTAGCATTTGTATAACAAATTAAGCTTGAAGATTCCGTATATATTTTTTTAAAGAGATTTATATTAAAAAATATATACGCAAATATTTTAATATGCTATTTTTTTCACAATAATGTCTTTATCGAATTCAAATATATATATATATACACATTTAATACAGTGTATATATTCACATTATCTCAAATATATAAGTCCAACTTGAGTGTAGTATAACTTTCCGACAAATTTATGAAGAGATGCGGTCAGAAACTTAATTTAAAATACATTGAATCAATACCCATTTTTTTCTCATTCACAATGTGTCCTTGATATTCAGACTAACAATTGTTTTCAAATCCAAGAAAGGTATAACATGAGCTGATGATATTCATTGCTTTCGAATGATTACAATAAATATGATTTTCGAAGTTTTTATTTTTAGAGATAAATAATTTTTTCCAATATGAACATTTATTTTCCTTCCAAGTCGACACAGAGTAAATATTAATGGGGCTCTTATTTTGTTTTATAGACTCTATCATTAACGATGATTCTTTTGTTTTTTCCTCTTCTTCACGCTAAAATATGCTCCGAGACATTTAAATTTTTTAAAAAAAACGCTCATTAATTTAATGATCGGTTAACGTGTTTTCAAAATAGGTTTGTAACAG
>NW_010965740.1:0-2072 GCF_000463585.1 Tarenaya hassleriana
CATTTTGCGATACTGATCGCGTTGTATTTTCCGCTGCTTACTCGGATTTGATTTAAAACGTGTTTTTGGATTTCGTAATTTCGCTTCCGCGATTTATTATTTTATTTTATATCATCCATGTGGCACAGCCCGTATACTGTACACGGGTTACGGGTGTCACAACTTTTGGTATCAGAGCCACGTTCTTTCCTTGGGAAGGAACCGTGCTCATTACCCAACGTATTTCTACGAAAAATGTTTTCAAACCATGTCCGAAGAAAATCCTCACCTGTCGAGGTTCGTACATTGATGATGCGAGTTGGGGTCGTCGAAGGCTTAGTGAATGTAACGTGGCACATTTAGAATGTCGTCATTTTATGCTTAAATGGAGATCAACGATTTCTACAATTAAGCCCAATGCCTAAAGTAAGGGATTGGAATTAGGGAACTGATTCATATGCTTAAATAGAGATCAACGATGTCTACAATTAAGCCCAATGCCTAAACTAAGGGATTGGAATTAGGGAACTAATTCTGAAATCTCTAGAGGCCCTATAGCAGTACCTAAAGGAACAAACGCTGACCCACCCAAGTGGGCGTTTATGACAAAGTGGGGGGGAGGAACTTACCTCGCTCACCATCTATATCGGCGTTAGCAGAGGACCCCCTTAAGTGCAAACCAAAAGTCCGAAAAGAAGGTGTTCAGGAGGGACAACAAAGTGTTCCTTATAGTTATCACGGTTACCGAGGAACCAGAGCATAGATTGGAAGACAAATTAGTTGTCCAGGAGTTTTCTAATACTTTTTCCTGATGACTTGTCGGGATTACAACCAAGGAAAGAAATGGGTTTTACTACTGACTAGGTACCAGATAGTGACCCAATTACCAAAGATCCGTATCGGATGACATCTACGGAGATGGCCGAGCTGAAGAAACGACCAAACGAGTTAGCGGATTAAGGTTTCATCCGCCCTAGCGTCTCACCGTTGGGAGCACCGGTACTCTTCGGGAAGAAGAAGGATGGGAGTATGCGATTGTGCATCGATTACCGAGGGCTCAACCAAGTGACTATCAAGAATCGGTATCCATTACCGAGGATTGATGAGTTGATGGACCAACTACAGGGAGCCCAATGGTTTTCGAAGATTGATCTACGATCCAGATATCATCAGATTCGGGTCAAGGAAGATGACATACAGAAGACGGCAGTCCGAACAAGATATGGGATCTTCGAGTTCGTGGTCATGCCTTTCGGGCTCAGGAACGCGCCTGCGGTGTTCATGCAACTGGTGAACCGCGTAGTCATGGACTACCTGGATGAGTTTTTCATCATTTTCATCGATGACCTCCTCATCTATTCGCCGGATCTGCAGACACATGAGGAGCATCTGCGGGAGATATTGTGGAGGCTAAGGGAGAACCGGTTGTACGCGAAGTTCAGTAAGTGCAGCTTTTTCTTACAGGAGATTGGATTCCTGGGACACGTGGTATCGGCTCAAGGCATTCAGGTTGATCCGGCCAAGATCGAGGCCATCATGGAATGGCAGTCCCCGACTTCTGCGATAGAAGTCAGGAGCTTCTTGGGACTAGCCGATTATTACCGACGATTCGTCGAGGGATTCGCCAAGATCGCTCGACCCCTGACGAAGTTGACAAGGAAGAACGTCAGGTTCGAGTGGACGGCAGAGTGCGAGGAGAGCTTCGCGGAGCTATAGCGGAGACTGATGTCAGCGCCGATCCTGGCATTACCACGGCCGGGAATGCTATACGATGTATACACTGACGCGTCCAAGCACGGACTGGTTGCGTTTGATGCAGGAGGGACACGTGATCGCTTACGCGTCGAGGCAACTGAAGAAACACAAGGAAAACTACCCGACACATGATATGGAGTTAGCAGCGGTAGTTCACGCGCTGAAGATTTGGAGATCGTATCTGTATGGGGAGAAGGTTAAGCTCAACACGGATCACACGAGCTTGACTTATGTGATATCTCAGAAGGATCTGAATCTGAGACAGCGAAGATGGTTTGAGTTGATTGCAGATTACGATCTAGAGATAGCCTACCATCCGGGAAAGGCTAACGTAGTGG
>NW_010965740.1:2354-3106 GCF_000463585.1 Tarenaya hassleriana
ACTGAAGTTACAGTCCCTCTACACGTATCCACACCGACGGGAAGGATTCCAAACGCTTTTGGAACCAATCTGCTAGGATCTGTGAAGTATATGAAGTGGGATCTAATCCCAGGAGCTAGAACAATTAAAGAAACGATTTCTTCTGAGATTTTTGCTCTGTCTTAGGTTCTGAAAGTGAGTTCTACTCTTAGGACGGCATCCAACACCTCCTTATAAGTTAGAAACCCTAATCCTTGTGAAAAGAGACTTTTTCCGAGTATTGACTCGGTCCGAGTCAGAACTCTGACTCGGTCGAGTCAGAACGAATCAGCCCAAGCCCATTGTCAATCTTGACTCGGCCCATTGAGTATTGACTATGTCCGAGTCAAAACTTTGACTCGGACCGAGTCAAAACATCAGCCAAGCCCAAAACACTTTCTGGGCTTCGACTCGCATGGAACTGACTCGGTCCGAGTCAAATACTGACTCGGTCCAAGTCAGAAGGCTGAAACCGTCCCGACACTCTGATTTGATCCGAAAACCGTTTTTCGACCAAATCCAAGTCTTCCTTTCTGATACTTCACATATAAGTCCATCCCCAATGGTGTGTGACCCTGTAGGCCCATTCGCAGTGGCAGCAGCCTCGAGAACCATTCCCGATCTACAAGTCATGGTTAGCCTCTGTTGGTTGTGATGCTCTAGGATGATCCGTGATATGACATTTTGACTTTGTATTGATTCATTGATTTATGAATGCATTACTTTTCCCGTTA
>NW_010965740.1:3301-5298 GCF_000463585.1 Tarenaya hassleriana
TAATAAAATAGATGCAACTTCATCTATAGCGTGGCCACACATTTTCATAGTCCGACTTCCACGAGAGGGCCCAGCGATATCTCTCCTGTTAAGGAGGTGATAAGTCCCATATTGCATCTACTATCTCCATATGATTCATGGACGTATCTGATCAACGCCGTTATAATCATCCGGTTAAAGACGACGTTTGACGCTGTCAAGACACGTCACTCCTCATATCAGATACTCTAGACATCTCAGTTCTGAGGATCCAAGAACGAACCGCTGTATGAGATTCAAGTCATGACTCTGTCCATGTGACAATCTTATGTGGGTCAACCAGTCACTCGTTCACAACGAGTACCCATGATTGTAATATGCATCCAATGCATCGATCACACCTCATGCTAGTCTTAATTCATCATTGTTCCCACAATGATAACTTACCAGGGTTTTTAGAATCATTCTATAATGATTCAAGGATACCGAAATATAACAAACATGCCAATCATATAACGGGAATGTAATGCATTCATAAATCAATGAATCAATACAAAGTCAAAATGTCATATCACGGATCATCCTAGAGCATTACAACCAACACTCATCTCGCAACAACGCCACTGAGTTGACTGCGATATTGGGACATCTCTCGTTGGCGACCGAGGAGTCGACGCCGACTTTGATAGAGCGCGTGGTCAGGGGACAGCACGGTGACCCTTTACTCGCTCGATGCATGGATCACATCGAGGATTATAGCCTCAAAGGCTACCGCATTGACGAGAAGGGAGCGTTGCGACTTGGGAACCGACTATGTGTGTCCGACGATCCAGAGCTGGGACAGGAGATTTTGTCAGAGACACATCAGTCGAGGTTGGCGATACATCCAGGGGCGAGCAAGATGTATCAGGGTCTACGACAGTGGTACACTTGGCCGAGGGTCAAGAGAGACGTGGCGGACTACGTAGCGAGATGCCTCACTTGCCAACAGGTGAAGGCAGAACGACAGATGTCGGGAGGAAAGCTACAACCGCTGGAGATACCTAAGTGGAAGTGGGATTCGATCGCCATGAACTTTGTGGTCGGATTACCGCTCACGTCAAGCAAGAAGAACGCCATTTGGGTAGTCGTGGATCGACTAACCAAATCCGCCCATTTCATTCCTATCTGTCAGGAGTATCTGATCGGGCGGTTGGCGCAGATTTACATCGATGAGATCGTACGTCTTCATGGAGTTCCGAACGAGATCATATCGGATAGAGACGCCCGATTTACATCCCGCTTGTGGAAGGCGATTCAGGAGGCGCTGGGAACGAAGCTCAAGATGAGTACGGCATACCATTCTCAGACAGACGGTCAGTCGGAGCGGACTATACAGACTCTAGAGGACATGCTCAGAGCTTGTATCATGGAGTGGGGAGCCCCGTGGGACCAGTACTTGACGTTGTGCGAGTTTGCGTACAACAACAGCCATCACACGAGCTTAGGAGTGTCTCCATATGAGGCCTTGTACGGGAGACCGTGCAAGACACCGTTGTGCTGGACCGAGATCGGGGAGCGTTGCGAGTTTGGGCCAGAGATTGTTGAGGAGACCATGGAGGTGATACAGAGGATTCGTGCCCATCTAAAGACGGCGCAGGACCGGCAGAAGTCATACGCCGATCAATGACGGCGAGACTTCGAGCTGGAGGCCAGAGATTATGCCTTTCTCCGAGGACAGGTGATGCGGGGGCATGCAAGGTTCGGACAGAGCGGGAAGCTGAAGCCGCGCTACATCGGACCTTATCCCGTGATCGCGAGAGTGGGAGCTGTTGCATACCGTCTTAGATTGCCGCCGGAGCTAGGCAATATTCATGATGTTTTCACGTGTCGATACTGCGGAGGTATGTAGCGGATCCTTCTCACGTGCTACCGCCCCAGGAGTTGGAGTTTATGGAAGCTATACGTTTTTGAGACGAGCCGTTACAAATCGTGGAGAACGAGTTTACCGGGTTCAACCCGGGCTACTCACTAAGCAG
>NW_010965740.1:5374-6987 GCF_000463585.1 Tarenaya hassleriana
GACGAAGGAAGTATCACTTGCGAAGGTCTTGTGGGGGAGCCAAGGGGTTTCCGACATGACTTGGGAACCCAAGGCAGAGATGCGTAGAAATTATCCACATCTGTTTACTTGAGCGTTGTATGAACTCTTATGTATGATGTGGGTTTGTATCAAACATATTTGTGAGCTAATGTGACGATATGGATATGTGTTGGTTATGATACCGAATACGAGGAAATCTTGGTGATATGATGACATTCTGAATTCGAGGACGAATTCTTTTTAAGGGGGGGATTTGTAATACCCCGATTTCCGTATAAATTATTTAAATTATTTTCGGGAAAAAAAAGAGGGTAAAACAAAGGCAAAAATATAGAGAATATTTCAACGAAGATCTACAAGGAAACGACACTCGATTTGACTGACAAACGAGGAAGTTATGAGCAAACGAAAATTGAATAGAACTTGGAAATTCGGAATTCACAAGTTATTCGAGGTACGGACGTTTCGAGTTGGACCTCATCGTGTAAACGTGAGTTTACAATAATCTATTGATTGGACATGAAAGAGGACGTTCCAAGGAAGGTGTAGAAACAAACGGTGCGCGATTCGGGTAAGAAACGAATGAGAACGGAGCAATTGAAGTCAGTCGGAACGGACCAGAAATGCAGAACGGACGGACTAGCAAAGGCAGAATGGACGGACTGCTAAAGGCGGAACGAATGGACCACGAACGAGCGAGAAGCTGGGCCGAAATTGGGTCCAGACCGTCCGTTCCAGGCCCAGAACGGACGGTCCACTGGACAGCACGCAAGTGGCCAACTTGCTGCCTTGGGACGCGTATTTCTCTGCGTTTCCGGACCCCACCGGTGTCAACTCGCCGACCAATCTCACCAGGACATTGCAGGCTCGACCTTGAGTCTGGGTTTGAGCCCATTACGACTCTCTCACGCGATATAAACCTCCCTCAACCCCCAGACTCAGCCATTTCCGGACTGAAACCAGAGGAAATAGAGAGAGAGAGAAAAGAGAGAGAAAGGGGAGAAAGGAGGAGACCCAGCACAAGGGAAGCTCGGGGAAGCAAGGGGGACATCCCTAGACTGTGTAGGAGAGGTTTCTGGTGAGGACCAGACCGGAAAATGCCACGAAATCCGGCCAAACCAGATCTGAGTCGAAACAGAGGTGAGTGGCTTGAGTTGTTTCTGTGTAAGCTCGTTTTCATCGATAGAACTGTGTTATCTCGATGATTTGATGCTTGTATTGGTTGGAGGAGATTTCAATGAAGATTTAGCAACAAACCACGCATGATTTGGTTGAAAAATGAGTGAGATATGATTGAATGAAGACTGAAGAAAAACAGGAAATTGCAGAACGAGAATCTGACTTGCCAAATTACGAATCCTTTTTCACCGTGTTATTGAAGTAATTCAATACTTGGTTGCTTGGATTAGATAGAGGGCATTTCAATTAACATTAACAACAAACGGCACGTAATTTGGTGGAGAAATGAGTGAGATATGGCCAAACGAAGTCGGACCAGAAAACTGTTTCGCGAGAACAGAGCTGGAACGGACGGTCTACACCGGACCGGACGGACTGGAAGTCCAGAACGGGCGTTCTGACTTCCCAGAACG
>NW_010965740.1:8896-10269 GCF_000463585.1 Tarenaya hassleriana
GCGCAGGAGACGCGCACGATCGCATGTGATGCGATGGCCAACGTCACGCGGGTGACGGGCGTGGATTCGCTCCTGGTCATGGACTTGACCAGGGTTTACGGCTAAGCCCTATGGTGGACTCCATACGGGCGTGATTGTGATTGTTATTTACGTGCTTACTGTGTTTTACTTATTGCATGTGCTTTTATGGAAATGTCGACTGTACCGTTCTCGTTGGGAACGGGATTTCCGGGTTCAACCCGGGCTACTCACTAAGCAGTTGTGCTTAGCCCTCGTGGTTTACAGTTTTCAGATCACGAGGATTACGCCTAGCGCATCGGGCAGACGACGACCTGAGAGAGGCAGCATCATGTACGGGATTTACATTTTGAGTTACGAGACTTGTATTTCCCCCATTTTGTACGGTTAAATTATAACTATTCGGACATGTGTTATTTTGCGATACTGATCGCCTGTTGTATTTTCCACTGCTTACTCTGGATTATTTAAAATGTTATTGGATTTCGTGATTTTGCTTCTGTGACTTATTATTTTATTTTATATCGTCCATGTGGCACATCCCGTATACTGTACACGGGTTACGGGTGTCACAGATCCACACCCTGGATCGACCGTTCTAGAGTACGGAACCCTTTTTCGGATGATTTTCGAATCCCGTGTGCGTGAGATGTGTGATACAACGATTCGAGTGACTCGTTGCGTGATTATTAGGGGTAGTTTGCATGGCGTTAAGCGGTAGATCGGTAAGGGACCGGATATCGTGATACGTGTGATTGTACTGGGGGATATATACATGATGTGTACCATGTGTGTAGCTTGCTCGTGCATACGAGTCAAGCATGATTGTGTTTGTGGATGGTTTTGGACGCAACCATCACCGTTATGGACTTGACGGGCGTTTGAGACGCGATTAGTCGTGTGCGACACGACGGCCAACGTCATGGACTTGACGGGCGTGTGACGCGCTCCTAGTCATGGACTTGACTAGGGTATATGGCTGGAACCCTATGGTGGACTCCATATGGGTGATATGATCGATTGTGTCATGCTGACTTGACACGGCCAACGTCATGGACTTGACGGGCGTGGAGGCGCCCCTAGTCATGGACTTGACTAGGGTATATGGCTGGACCCTATGGTGGACTCCATACAGGTGTGTTTATATTTCCGTTGTGTCATGGACTTGACATCGATAGTCACGTGATGTGACAAGCGCTTGAGGCGATATTGTCGTGTGATGCGACGGCCAATGTCATTCGAGTGACGGGCCTGTGATGCGCACCTAGTCATGCTGAATTGACTAGGGTTTATGGCTAGCCCCATGGTGGACTCCATGCGGGTGTGATTGTGATTGTTATTATATGTGTGATGCA
>NW_010965740.1:10622-11744 GCF_000463585.1 Tarenaya hassleriana
CTATTCGGACATGTGTCATTTTGCGATACTGATCGCGTTGTATTTTCCGCTGCTTACTCGGATTTGATTTAAAACGTATTTTTGGATTTCGTAATTTCGCTTCCGCGATTTATTGTTTTATTTTATATCGTCCATGTGGCACAGCCCGTATACTATACACGGGTTACGGGTGTCACAGCGCAAGCTAAGGAACCCCGGTCACACCAGAAATCCAAACACGTACTCAGGCGATTTCACTTGATCAGAGAAATCATCGACAGAGGAAACGTGAAGATAAGCAGAGTGTCGACGGATGATAATATTGCCGACCCATTGACGAAGCATCTCCCTTCGTCAAAACATGATGGTCATGTTAAGGGTATGGGGATTAGATGCTTGTAGGATAGATCATAGAGCATAGTGGGAGATTGTTGGTTGTAATGCTCTAGGATGATCCGTGATATGACATTTTGACTTTGTATTGATTCATTGATTTATGAATGCATTACATTCCCATTATATGATTGGCATGTTTGTTATATTTCGGTATCCTTGAATCCTTATAGAATGATTCTAAACATCTTGGTCAGTTATCATTGTGGGAACAATGATGAATTAAGACTAGCATGAGGTGTGATCGATGTATTGGATGCATATCACAATCATGGGTACTCGTTGTGAACGAGTGACTAGATGACCCGCATGAGATTGTCACATGGACAGAGTCATGACTTGAATCTCATAAAGCGGTTCGTTCTTGGATCCTCAGACCTGAGGTTGGTTTAGTGCTCTATCATGTACTGTTTATGAGCTTTCTTTAGATACATTCGATGTATTGATACTTTCTATGGTTATATGAGAGTATTTGATTCATTACATGTTCTTGCATACTAGATCTGTTATGAAATCCGTGTATCATTATGAATGATACTAAACTCCCTAGTCTTGTGTCGTTATGGGAATAACGACATAATAAGACTAGTATGATGTGTGATTGATGATCATAGCGATGATCATAGGTATTAGATACGATCACTGTCATAGGTATTCGTTGAAGAACGGAATACTGGATTGACCCGCATGAGATTGTCACATGGACTAGAGTCATGACTTGAATCTCATATGACGGTTCCATGATTGGAT
>NW_010965740.1:11937-12573 GCF_000463585.1 Tarenaya hassleriana
AGAAATGTGTGGTCGCACTATAGACGAACGTCGTCTATTTCAGACAGTCGAACTCAGTGAACGAGAAAGCAGTCATAAGGTGGCTTGTCCATGCCTTATGTTCAACATATGATATCATGATACAAAAGGATCATCAACCGGAATCATCTCTGGCGTTCGTAAAGATCACGAACAAACTCTATTCGAGATAGGTAGTCATAGTGTCTTGCTAGAGACCGCCTATGACTTGTATATCCGAAATAGAGATTTCGGGTTATACTGCTATGTCGAATGAGCCTACAGGGTCACACACGCAGGGAAGGACAAATGCACGAGAGAAAACGACGGAAAACCGAGTCGGACGGGTCGAGACCCAACGGTCCGGATGCGTGGTCCGTCCGTTCTATGATGATAGAATGGACGGTCCGCACTAAACGTAGACCGTTCGTTCTGCCTTACTGGAACGGACGGTCCACGTGCAATTCCGGACCGTCTGTTCCAGGTTCCGGTTTTCCGAAAATTAAACCGAAATTAGGGTTAAATCACTTTATAAGAAAGAGATTAGAACCCTAATTCGGGAGAGACTTTTTGGGAGCCGACTTTCAGAGAATTCTAAGAGCTTTTGGTGAGATCCAAAGAGTTCAAAGAATCAAAGTC
>NW_010965740.1:16109-16403 GCF_000463585.1 Tarenaya hassleriana
ACTCCCTAGTCTTGTGTCATTATGGGAATGATGACATAATAAGACTAGTGTGATGTGTGATTGATGATCATAGCGATGATCATAAGTATTGGATACGATCACTGTCATAGGTATTCGTTGAAGAACGGAATACTAGATTGACCCGCATGAGATTGTCACATGGACTAGCGTTCTGACTTGAATCTGTAGGATTCGCCAAGAGCCAACGAGATATGGATTTATCGTGACTGGGAATGAGGAACTCATGTTATTGGAACATGACGAGCCTACCACATACCCAGAGGCTATGGCGAG
>NW_010965740.1:20754-21283 GCF_000463585.1 Tarenaya hassleriana
GCAACAAGCACAGCGATATACAGAGAACCAGACTCTGATACCACTGTTGGGTTTCACTACGGGTTCCTAGCATGCGATCATATCGACCTAGGGTTTGGTTCATGTAGTGGAAGAATGATCTAAACCTAGTCAAACGTCACACGCAACCAAACCTGCAAAACCCGAACAGATCGTGTATATCACCATGCGAATCAAATACTTACCTCTTTCCTGAAGAAATGGAAGTAGGAGTCGATCCGAGGTCTGTTTAATCACCTAGGATGAAGTTACAGTCCCTCTACACGTATCCACACCGACGAGAAGGATTCCAAACGCTTTTGGAAGCGATCTGCTAGGATCTGTGAAGTATATGAAGTGGGATCTAATCCCGACAGATAGAACTATTAAAGAAACGATTTCTTCTGAGTTTTTGCTCTGTCTTAGGGTTCTGAAAGTGAGTTCTTCTCTTAGGACGGCGTTCAACACCTCCTTATAAGTTAGAAACCCTAATCCTTGTGAAAAGAGACTTTTTCCGAGTATTGACTCGGTC
>NW_010965740.1:21463-21751 GCF_000463585.1 Tarenaya hassleriana
CGTGATCGGACGAATTCTTCAGTTGATACAGGCCCCGGATCGATTGAGGTAAGCGTTCTAACGTTTCTACGATTCATTAGAAGCATGGTTCTAGGGTTTATTAAATTTTTGTTTTATATCCGCTGCGCAAACCCTAGAATCGATCTCATAGGAATAGGATTCGCTCTAGAGATCCCAGGAAACTCAACACCTCAGACCTGAGATGTCTAGGATGAGACAATCAAAAAGTTTGGTTTCTCACAGAACGAAGACGAGCCATGTGTTTACAAGAAGGTTAGTGGGAGCACA
>NW_010965740.1:21786-24396 GCF_000463585.1 Tarenaya hassleriana
CCTCAGACCTGAGATGTCTAGAGTATCTGATATGAGGAGTGGCGTATCTTGACTGCGTCAAACGTCGTCTTTAACCGGATGATTATAACGGCGTTGATCAGATACGTTCACGAATCATATGGAGATAGTAGACATGCAATATGGGACTTAACACCTCCTTAAGAGGAGAGATATCGCTGAGCCCTCTCGTGGAAATCGGACTATGAAAAACGCGTGGTCACGCTATAGATGAAGTTGCATCTATTTTATTAGTCGATATGCCAAGACGAGAAAGCGATTGAACTTGAAGGGTGGCTCAAACCATGCCCTTGTTCAACATATGATATCGTGAGATAAAGGATCAGAACTTGAGCTGTTATTGCCTCGGTTAGATCACCTCTAACTCAATTCAATATGGGTGGTCATGGCATCTTGCTAGAGGCTAACCATGACTTGTAGATCGGGAAAGGTTCTCGAGGCTGCTGCCACTGCGAATGGGCCTACAGGGTCACACACCATTAGGGATGGACTTATATGTGAAGTATCGGAAAGGAAAACTTAGATTTGGTCAAAAAACGGTTTTCGGATCAAATCAGAGTGTCAGGAAGGTTTCAGCCTTCTGACTCGGACCGAGTCAGTATTTGACTCGGACCGAGTCAGTTCCATGCAGATTTGGTCAAAAAACGGTTTTCGGATCAAATCAGAGTGTCAGGAAGGTTTCAGCCTTCTGACTCGGACCGAGTCAGTATTTGACTCGGACCGAGTCAGTTCCATGCGAGTCGAAGCCCAGAAAGTGTTTTGGGCTTGGCTGATGTTTTGACTCGGTCGAGTCAAAGTTCTGACTCGGATCGAGTCAATACTCAATGGACCGAGTCAAGAGTTGACAATGGGCTTGGGCTGATTCGTTCTGACTCGACCGAGTCAGAGTTCTGACTCGGACCGAGTCAATACTCGGAAAAAGTCTCTTTTCACAAGGATTAGAGTTTCTAACTTATAAGGAGGTGTTGGACGCCGTCCTAAGTAGAGAGCAAAAACTCAGAAGAAATCGTTTCTTTAATAGTTCTAGCTCCCGGGATTAGATCCCACTTCATATACTTCACAGATCCTAGCAGATCGGTTCCAAAAGCGTTTGCAATCCTTCCCGTCGGTGTGGATACGTGTAGAGGGGCTGTAACTTCAGTCCTAGGTGATTAAACAGGCCCCGGATCGACTCCTACTTTCGTTTCTTCAGGAAAGAGGTAAGTGTTCGATTCCCACAGTGATATACACGGTTATACGGGGTTTTACGGATGATTTTGGTTGCGTGTGACGTTTGACTAGGTTTAGATTATCCTTCCGCTGCATGAAACCTATAAACCAAACCCTAGATCGATATGATCGCATGCTAGGAATCCGTAGCTAAAAATCCAACACCTAGATCTAACCGGTTTTTGTGCAACGATTGTACATATCAAGGATCAACCATTATTCCTTGATCAGATGTATTACATAATCCGAATAGACCATCCATTCAATTATGTAATCCCAATCTCGAAGCTCCCACTCAATCAAGCATATCCAATATCTTGATTAAGTTACATGCATTCATGGACCATCCATAAGAATAAATCATGTCTATTTGAGTCACTGTCAATCAGATTAAGCAACAATTGCATAATCGGATTAGAAAATGGAAAAATCTCGGAGTCTGGGCCTCGGACCGTCCGTTTCAGCCTTGGAGAACAGACGGAACGGACGGTCCATGACAGCAGAACGGAGGTCCACTCTCAGCCATGGAACGGACGGTCTGTACTCAGACTATCTGAAACGGACGGTCCACAAACTCAGAACGGACGGTCCAGACCTTTCGGTCTAATCTCAGTCCGTCACCCCTAGACTGTCCGGTCTGGCATACCCAGAACGGACGGTCTAGACTAGGTCTTCGTGATCAGATCACATTTTCCCGTGTTCTCGACCTCGTTTAGACCCGAAACTGATCCGAATTCACCTGTGGACCCAAATTCGAACTCCTGCACTCTATGCAACATGAAATATGCAATCTACCATAGATTCAATCATCAAACATGCATAAACATCAAAGCAAATATGGATTCAAACAATTCAAATCCTAAAACGTGCGTGATTGGGTTCTACGAAAAGCATACAGAGCAACCAGGCTCTGATACCACTGTTGGGTTTTCCTGGGATCTCTAGAGCGAATCCTATTCCTAAGAGATCGATTCTAGGGTTTGCGCAGCGGATGTAAAACAAAAATTTGAATAAAACCCTAGAACCATGCATGCATGCTTACGTAGAAACGTTAGAATGTGATACACGCCTTGGCTCGGAGAGGATGGAATCTGATCCAAAACGCAATCACCCGCACTTCACGGAGAAGGCTCTCGAATTCGCGTTCGGATTGTGGTTAAAACGAAGGGGAATTGGATGGATCTTAGTTTCAATCACCGGCTCTAAAAGGCTCTCGAATTCAAAACTAAGATAGAAAAATGGATGGAACGAAGGGAAAGAATAGATAGTGGACCTCGGACACACCAAGGCTTGAGTTCGGACACACCAAACTCGTGATCTCGGACACACCGAAGATCGGGATAAATTTCGGACAAACCGAAGAAGAGTTTATAAAACTCGAAA
>NW_010965740.1:24447-26202 GCF_000463585.1 Tarenaya hassleriana
AGACCTTTATATAGGCTAGAATTCTCAACTACAACATTAAATGACAAGAACATGCAAGAGGGGTAGGAGTCCAATGCATTAAATGAGGTGGTTGGGAAGCTAGTTGTTGGAATTCCTTGATGTTGCATTAAATGAGGTGGTTGGGAAGATAGTTGTTGGAGTTGCCTTGATGATGAAGAAGCTTCATTTGGATAATTCTCTTGCACTCCAAGCAACTTCCTTTTACTTGGTGGCTTCGATCCGAGGTGGAACTCGGTTGTGGAACTCGGTTTGCCGTTATCTTTGCTCCGTGTATGCTTCCGCCAAGATCTTCTTTACGAGATGTTGTTAGATCCGATGTCCTCATCAGAATGCTTACCTCAATCGATCCGGGGCCTGTTTCAATTGATCCGTTCGTCCGATCACTCAAAGCAGGAAGATTACCTCACCCTCTACACGTATCCACACCTCGGGATAGATTCCAACGATTGGAACTTGTCTGCTAGGACCCGAATCTGCTATTCGGTATATCGCTTCGAGAAAACGAGACTTAGAACTCCTTGAACTCTTTGGGTCTCACCAAAATCTCTCAAAGTTCTGTCAAAGACAGCTCAAAAAGTCTCTCCTGAATTAGGGTTTTAATCTCCTTCTTATAAGGTGATTTAACCCTAATTCCGGTTTAATTTTTGAAAAACCCGAAGCCTGAAACGAACGGTCCGGAATTGCACTTGGACTGTCCGTTCCAGCATGTAGAACGGACGGTCTGCCTTTAACGTGGACCGTCCGTTCCACCACATAGAACGGACGGTCTGCATCTTAACGTGGACCGTCCGTTCCAGTCTTCGGAACGGACGGACCACGCATCTTGACCGTCCGGACCGTCCGGTCTGGACCCTTCCGACTCGGTTCTTCATCGTTTTCTCTCATGCATTTGTCCTTCCCTTCGTGTGTGACCTTGTAAGCTCATTCGATATAGCAGTATAACCCGAAATCTCTATTTCGGATATACAAGTCATAGGCGGTCTCTAGCAAGACACTATGAATATTTATCTCGAATAGAGTTTGTTCGTGATCTTACGAACGCCAGAGATGATTCCGGCTGATGATCCTTTTGCATCGCGATATCATATGTCGAACATAAGGCATGGACGAGTCACCTTATCTGATTCGACTGCTTTCTCGTTCACTGAGTTCGACTGTCTGAAATAGACGACGCTCGTCTATAGTGCGACCACACATTTCTACAGTCTCACTCATAAGAGGGGTCCGACGATATCTCTCTCTTTTACAAGAGATGCAAATCCCGTCTTGACTATCTACAATCTAGTGCATGATTCGTGTCGTACCTGATACACGCCTTTATAGTTCTCCTGTTACGTAGAACGTTTGACGTATTCAAAGCACGCAACTCCTCATGTCGGATTCCGTAGATATCCCAGGTCTTACACTACAAAAAACATCAAAATTTGCGACAGAAAAATCTGTCGCAAATACAAAAGAATATCTGTCGCAATTACAAATTTGCGACAGATTGCGACAGAATCATTTCTATCCGTATATTGTTGTCGCAAAAGTTTGCCGGTCGTTAATCTGTCGCAAAGTTGCGACGGACAAAATCCGAGTTTTGCGACAGAATTGCGACAGAAAAATCTGTCGCAAATATCTTTTTTAATATTAAAAAAAACAAAAAAATCTACGTATTACTACGGATTTGCGACAGAAAAATCCGTCGCAAATATTTTTTTTAATTTAAAAAAAATATAAAAAATATATTAT
>NW_010965740.1:26457-28130 GCF_000463585.1 Tarenaya hassleriana
ACACACATAAACACACATTCATACACAAAATTTACATACACATACATATATAAACACATATACATATACATTACACACATACATAAACACACATACATAAACACACATTCATACATATTCACATATACATATACACACATAAACATACATATATATATATATATTCACATACACATCACATAAACACACATACACATTTATATATATGCATACACATTCACATTCATATTCACATTCACATACATACACAACACACATACATAAACACACACACATACACATATACATACATAAACACATACACATTCGCGTACACATATACATACACACATACACATACACATACACATATTCACATTCACATATATATATATACACAATACATACATATACAAATCTATATACATGGTATATATACGCATACCTTGGCAAATTTTGAAGAAAACAATTTGTTGGAGAATATTAGAGAAGATTGAGATTTGTTTTAAAAAAATTTCGAAGTCTGGAGGAGAAAGACGAAGACGCAGCTTTTATTAAGTGTTGCGACGGATATTGCCGTCGCAATCCGTCGCAAAACGAAAAATAAACCGCGAAAATTTAAACATTTTCATCGAAAACAGCGAAAAAAATAAAATTTAGATTTGCGACAGAAATTTCTGTCGCAAATCCGTCGCAAAACATCAATAAACCGCGAAAATTTGAAATTTTTCATCGAAAATAATGAAAAAAATGAAATTATGATTTGCGACAGAAATTTCTGTCGCAAATCTGTCGCAAATTCCAAAAATAAATAATATAAATTTAAAAATAAATAAAATTAATATTTGCGACAGAAAGTTCTGTCGCAAATCCGCAATTTTAAAATTTCTGTCGCAAATAATATTTGGTTCTACGACGACAACGTTTCCATCGTATTCCGTCGCAAATTTGCGAGTGATTTTGCGACTAATTGCGACAGAATAAAAATTTTCGCATTCCGTCGCAAATTCGTCGAATTCTGTCGTAATTTCTTTGCGACGGAAAAATTCCGTCGCAAATTCTGTCGTTATATTAAGATTTTCTTGTAGTGTTAGGATCCAATCATGGAACCGTCATATGAGTTTCAAGTTATGACACTAGTCCATGTGACAATCTTGTTGGGGTTCCCTTCGGGTTCCTAGCATGCGATCTCATCGATCTAGGGTTTGGTTTCTAGGTTTCACGCAGCGGAAGGAAAGATCTAAACCTAGCCAAACGTCACACAAAACCAATTGTGCAATAACCCGAACAATCGTGTATATCGTCGTGGGATTCGAATACTTACCTCGTTCTTTCAAGATCTGGAAGTATCAATCGATCCAGGGCCTGTTTTAATCACCGAGAGTTGAAAGCACAACTCCTCTACACGTATCCACACCGGCGGGATGAATTCCAACGCTTTGGAACGTATCTGCTAGGATTCGTGAAGAGAAAAACCGATGTCCTTGACTTGGAATCGATATTCCAATCTCTATAACTCGAAATCAATCTTCTCTAAGCTCTCATGAGTGTTTTGGACGTCTGAGGTTCATCCTCTAGGGTTTGTGGCAGCTCTCACTTTAATTAGAATTGCCCAAAACCCTTAAAACGCGAAAACCGAAAACTGCCCGTAAGTCGGACCGTCCGTTCCAGGCCTGGAACGGACGTTCTGATTC
>NW_010965740.1:28187-33898 GCF_000463585.1 Tarenaya hassleriana
AGACCGTCCGTTCCAGACCTGGAACGGACGGTCTGGCATTTGCGGAACGGTTCGTCCGTTCCTCAGCGGAACGAACGTTCCTCAGCGGAACTCTTCCAGATCGCTCCGTCGCTCTTTTCTCGCGTTGTTCTCTTCACGTGTGATCCATCCCTAATGGTGTGTGACCCTGTAGGCCCATTCGAAGTGGCAGTGGCTTCGGAAACCTTTCCCGAACCACAAGTCATGGTTAGCCTCTAGCAAGACGCCATGACCACCCACCTAGAATAGAGTTAGAGGTGATCTAACAAAGCCAGCAATAGTTCGAGTTTTGATCCTTTGTCTCACGATGTCGTATGTTGAACAAGGGCATGGTATGAGCCACCCTTCAAGTTCAACCGCTTACTCGTCTAGGCAAACCGACTGATAAAATAGATGTACATTCATCTATAGCGTGGCCACGCATTTTCACAGTCCGATTTCCACGAGGGGCCCAGCGACATCTCTCCTGCGTAGGAGGTGACAAGTCCCGTATTGCATGTCTACTATCTGCATATGATTCGTGAACGTATCTGAGCAACGCCGTTATGATCATCCGATTAAAGACGACGTTTGACGCAGTCAAGACACATCACTCCTCATATCAGATACTCTAGACATCTCAGGTCTGAGGATCCAAGAACGAACCGCTGTATGAGATTAAAGTCATGACTCATGTCCATGTGACAATCTCATGCGGGTCATCCAGTAACTCGTTCCAAACGAGAACCCATGATTGTGATTTGCATCTAATGCATATGATCATAATCATCTATCACACATCATGCTGGTCTTAATTCATCATTGTTCCCACAATGATAACTGACCAGGGAATTTAGAATCATCTGCAATGATTCAAGGATATTTACCGTAATATAACAAACATGCTAATCATATAACGGGAAAAGTAATGCATTCATAAACCAATGAATCAATACATAGTCAAAATGTCATATCACGGATCATCCTAGAGCATCACAACCAACAATCTCCCACTATGCTCTATGATCTATCCTACAAGCATCTAATCCCCATACCCACAACATGACCATCATGCTTTGACGAAGGGAGAGGCTTCGTCAACGGGTCGGCAATATTACCATCTGTCGACACTCTACTTATTTTCACGTCTCCTCTGTCGATGATTTCCCTAATCAAGTGAAATCGCCTAAGTATGTGTTTGGATCTCTGGTGTGACCGGGGTTCCTTTGCTTGTGCGATCGCACCATTGTTGTCACAATACAAGTCAATGGGATCTGCAACGCTAGGAATGACCCCCAGGTCTCCCACAAATTTCCTGATCCAAACAACTTCTTTAGCTGCATCCGATGCTGCTATGTACTCGGCTTCTGTAGTCGAATCTGCAACGGTTGGTTGTTTGGAACTCTTCCAACTAATAGCCCCACCGTTTAGACAGAAAACGTAACCTGACTGCGATCTGAAGTCATCTCTGTCGGTTTGGAAACTAGCATCGGTATAACCCTTTATAGCGAGCTCGTCTTCCAATCCGCCATATACCAAGAACAAATCCTTAGTCCTTCTCAAGTACTTAAGGATGTTCTTGACCGCAATCCAGTGAGCCTCACCTGGTGTAGACTGATATCTACTAGTCATACTCAATGCATATGATACATCCGGACGAGTACATAACATGGCGTACATGATGGATCCAATTGCCGAGGCATATGGAATCCTACTCATGCGCTCTTGCTCATCCTGTGTCCTTGGACACTGAGTCTTGCTAAGAGCCACATCATGTCCCATTGGCAAGGCACCCCTCTTGGAGTCTTGCATCTTGAACCGATTCAAGACCTTGTCAATGTATGTACTCTGACTTAGACCAAGAAGCCTTCTCGATCTATCTCTATAGATCTTGATTCCTAGAATATAGGCGGCTTCTCCTAAGTCCTTCATCGAAAAGACCGATCCTAGCCAGGATTTTACTCCTTGCAAGGTAGGAATGTCATTTCCGATGAGCAATATATCATCCACATAAAGTACAAGGAAGACCACTGCGCTCCCACTGACCTTCTTGTAAACACATGGCTCATCTTCGTTTTGCAGGAAGCCAAACGTTTTGACTGCCTCGTCAAATCGAAGATTCCAGCTCCTCGAAGCCTGCTTCAGTCCATAAATGGATCTCTGAAGCTTACACACCTTCCTCGGACTCTTAGGATCGACAAAACCCTCGGGCTGTGTCATGTACACATCCTCGAGCAAATTCCCGTTAAGGAATGCGGTCTTGACGTCCATATGCCATATCTCATAGTCATAATACGCAACTATAGCCAGCACAATCCGTATGGATTTAAGCATCACAACTGGTGAAAAGGTTTCATCATAGTCTATACCATGAATCTGCCGAAACCCTTTCGCGACGAGTCGTGCCTTATAGGTATGCACGATGCCATCCATGTCGGTTTTCTTCTTGAAAACCCACTTACATCCAATGGTCTTAATACCATCGAATGAATCGACCAAAGTCCACACTTTGTTGTCATACATGGATTGCATCTCAGACTCCATGGCCTGGTGCCATTTCTCGGAATCGGAACTCGCCACAGCCTCTGAATACGACGTAGGCTCGTCATGTTCTAACAACATGAGTTCATCGTTTCCAGTCACAAGAAAACCATATCTTGTAGGCTCTTGGCGAATTCTACCAGATCTCCGAGGTTCACTAGGAGGTGCTGTCTCAACAACTCGTGATACAGGTTGGACTGTTTCGACCTGTTCGTTCGGTTCTTCGACTATTTGTGGTTCTCGAACTTCTTCGAGATCTATTCTACTCCCACTAACTCTCTTGGAGACGAACTCTCTCTCCAAGAAAGATCCATTCCGAGCAACAAACACTTTGTTCTCAGATGGGTTGTAGAACCAGTACCCTTTAGTTTCCTTAGGGTAACCCACAAATATGCATTTATCAGACTTGGCAGATAGCTTATCAGAAGCAAGACGTTTCACGTAAACGTCACATCCCCAAATCTTCATGAATGCTAACCTGGGACGCTTCCCAGTCCATATCTCATATGGAGTCTTCTGAACCGACTTTGTTGGACAGTTGTTCAGTATAAGCGCTGCAGTTTCCAAAGCATATCCCCAGAAGGATTTAGGAAGATCGACCTGACTCATCATAGACCGTACCATATCCAATAAGGTTCGGTTCCTCCTCTCGGAAACGCCATTCCATTCTGGCGTTCCAGGTGGAGTCAGCTGTGAGACAATCCCACAATCTGCCAGATAGTCAATGAACTCTTGGCTCATATACTCGCCACCTCGATCAGATCGAAGCAACTTGATCGTCTTGCCAAGTTGGTTCTGTACCTCGTTTCTGAAAATCTTGAACAATTCAAGCGTTTCAGACTTATGTCTCATCAAGTAGACATAACCGTACCTACTGAAATCATCAGTAAACGTAACAAAGTACAGATAACCTCCTCTAGCGGGAGAGCTCATAGGACCGCATACATCACTATGTATGAGTTCTAGCAACTCTGTAGCCCGTTCTCCTTTTCCAGAAAAAGGAGATTTTGTCATCTTGCCCATCAAACAAGAATCGCACGATTCAATTGACTCATAATCAAAAGAATCAAGAAGTCCATCAGAATGAAGCTTCGCAATGCGTTTCTCATTGATGTGACCAAGTCGACAATGCCAGAGATAGGTCGGATTTAAGTCGTTCGGCTTAAACCGCTTGGTACTAACATTATAGATCGACCTGTATCCAGATGGTTCATCTTCCAAAATATAAAGGCCATTAAACTGGTAACCTTTACCATAGAATAAATCGCCTCTATAAATGGACAGACATTTGTTCTCAATAACAAATCTGAAACCATCTGAGTCTAAGCATGAAATCGATATGATGTTCCTACTGATAGCAGGTACAAAATAACAATCATGCAACTCCAATACAAGGCCAGAAGGTAAAGTCAGATCATAAGTCCCGACGATCAATGCAGCAACTTTTGCTCCATTCCCGACACGGAGATCTACTTCTCCCTTTGCCAATTGTCTACTTCCTCGCAGTCCCTGCACATTTGCACAAATGTGCGAGGCACATCCGGTATCTAATACCCATGAAGAAGAAGTACACAAGTTGGCCTCTATAATGAAGATACCGGAAATTGAAGCTTCTGCAAGCTTCTTCTTCCTCTGATCTTCCAGGTAGAGTCTGCAATCTCTATACCAATGCCCAATGGCATGACAGAAATAACACTCTTCCTTCTTGGGTTTGGACTTAGGCTTAGTGACAACACTTGTCAATTTCCTTTTGCCCTTACCTTTGGAACGCTTCCTCTTGCTGGAACTCTTTCCAACAATCACCATATCATTCTTCCCTTGGCTCCCAGCTTTCTCTTGGAATGACATATTCAACTGATCATCCATCAATGAATTGTCCATGTCATCTAATTGCTCACGCAATTCCGAAGACATCTTTCCAAGCATCAAGCTGGACACGTCCAGATCATCATCCACATGCTTCCAATAAGCATCAATGATCGATCCAGAAGCCTTGGTCAGAGGCTTATCCTTCATAAGGATAGATCGCATGGTGAGATTAACCAGATTCCTGCAACAGATATACACTACAGAAAAAGACAAACAAACAGACAGAAAATATGCAAGTCACTTAGTACACTTACTAACACAGATAATAGATGCAATATGACAGGCTCCCACTAAGAAAAACACCCTCAATGAGTTTCCAAGTGAGCTAGGATCCATATTTCACATGCTTTTGAGTCAGCTAGGGCATGACGCTCAAAACCATGCTATTTAGGTAGACAACACTTTGTCAATCACATCCTATGTGATTCCTAGATGAGTATGGGATAGTGATACGCTATCACTGCATGTTCCTCATCCCATCCTTACCATCAGGTCCAAGTCCGACTTGATAACCCAATTCAAGCTCAACCATATTTGAGCTATGAGAATCACGATTTCTCCATACTGCCTCACCAAGATAGTCAGGCACGCTCAGCTAGGGCATGACCCGTAACCATGACGATCGAGGCCTTGACAGTTGCTCTACTAATGGGCGGTAATAGCTTGAGATTAAAACATGAGGCTTCATTTGTCTTGAACACCAGGATACCTTGACTGAATTCAAGTCATTCCAGTCAAGTTGTTCTGATCAACTCGGATGAACTACTCTTAGTTCCTTTGAGTCGTCCATATACAAAATCTCTTGGCCAAACAACATTTGTTTGCCTTAGATTCGATACCAGAACCCTCTCAATATCCTAACTCAGATATTTGATTCGAGACAACGATTGCACAATCAAAACTCTGAATTCTGGATTGTCATCAAGCTTGGTCTTAAGTGAGGCTTTGATTCCGATTCTGATAATCGATCCAACACAACAATTGTTCGATCAAAATCTGAATTCTGCAGAATCACGGATTGTCCAAGGTCCAAACCGACCGTCGGTTTAACTTTGGAAAAACCTGAACACGTTAGAGATGATCTAACAAAGCCAGCAATAGTTCGAGTTCTGATCCTTTGTCTCACGATGTCGTATGTTGAACAAGGGCATGGTATGAGCCACCCTTCAAGTTCAACCGCTTACTCGTCTAGGCAAACCGACTGATAAAATAGATGTACATTCATCTATAGCGTGGCCACGCATTTTCACAGTCCGATTTCCACGAGGGGCCCAGCGACATCTCTCCTGCGTAGGAGGTGACAA
>NW_010965740.1:37157-65495 GCF_000463585.1 Tarenaya hassleriana
GATCATAAGGCATGGACGAGCCACCTTATATGATTCGACTGCTTTCTCGTTCACTGAGTTCGACTGTATGAAATAGACGACGCTCGTCTATAGTGCGGCCACACATTTCTACAGTCTCGCTCACACGAGGGGCCCAGCGATATCTCTCTCTTTTACAAGAGGTGCAAATCTCGTCTTGACTATCTACAATTCAGTACATGATTCGTGTCGTAGCTGATACACGCCTTTATAGTTCTCATGTTACGCAGAACGTTTAACGTATTCTAAGCATGCAACTCTTCATGTCAGATTCCATAGATATCTCAGGTCTTAGGATCCAATCATGGAACCGTCATATGAGATTCAAGTCATAACGCTAGTCCACGTGACAATCTAATGTGAGTCAATCCGGTATTCCGTTCTCCAACGAATACCTATGATTGTGATCGTATCCAATACCTATGATCATCTCTATGATCATCAATCACAACTCATATTAGTCTTATTATATCATTATTCCCACAATGATATACGACTAGGGAGTTTAGTATTGTTCATAACAATAGATGGATTTCATAACATATCTAGTATGCAAAATAGTAATGAATCAAACACTGATGAGGACCTCGGAATCATGAGTGATACATCAAACTATATCTTGGAGGTAAAGGAGCGCATGGAGCTAATGATAGCTTGGAGCGGGAGCACGGAGCTAGGAGCTCAACGGGATAGCTTGGAGTTTAAGCAATGTTTGGAACGCAAGGAACACATGGAAGTTGCTCGGAATGAGGACACAGAACATGCTATAGAGGAGAGCTTAGACGAGATCGAGAAGAAGTACTCATGCGGGCCGGAGGTCACACATCCACTTCCACATGCTGTCCATTCGGCCGAACCGAAACCGCTCCACATGTCGAGCCAAAGTCCCATTCTTCGACAGCCCAAGTGCATGTCGAACCTCCGATCACCCGAGCAAGGACACGAGCACTCCAAGGGAAGCTCAATACCCACTTCAATCGTGCATTGACGCTTCCAAGCGAAGAGGACGCAATGTTCTTTTCCACCGAAGAAACCCGAGCCGCACGTAACTTGTTCGTGGTCGATTACGAAGCTTCTTGTGATCCAAGTCACTAACAAAAGGAAGCTTCTTGAGATGCAAGACACCTCCCAACAGCCATATTCAGCCCACCTACCTCATTTATGGCTCATGTCTTGCATGTGTTTGTTGCTTTAATTATGTTGTTGACATTTTCTTCTACTTAAACACTTCTCTTCTTCATTGTAATGGCAGCCAAGTTTATTGAATCAAAGTTGCAGAGTTTTCTCTCCTTCTTCTCCACTCTAAAGTGTCGAGAGCTTTAGCTTTGGTGTGTCCAAGCTCGGTCTTGTCGGTGTGTCCGCAAGCCAACACTCGGTTTGTCCGAGTTCTTACCGTCGGTGTGTCCGCGGGTTTGCACTCGGTGTGTCCGATGCTCCTATCCCTTCGTTTCCGCCATCCATAATCTGATTCTCTCTTGAATTCGAGTGCCACTTGAGTGAGCCGGTGATTGAGAGAGTTTCCCGTAAATCCCCTTCGATTATCCCCGTTTGTTCGTGAATTCGAGTGCCGCTAGACGCGAGCCGGTGATTGCGATCAAACTTGCTCCCATCCTCCTCCGTGCGTGTATCAAACACTCATCCATAAATCATAGAAAGCGTCAATACATCAAATGTATCCATGTAAAGCTCGCAAACAGTACATCATAGAGCATTAAACCAACAATTGGACCCCACTCCTTAATTAAGTATGAGGGCATTGGACCCCACTTCTTACTAAGTAATATTGTATTTTCAATTTTGAGTATGGGGGCATTGACCCCAAGTGCAAATAGCATTTAATGGACAATTTTGATAATACCCTAATTAATTAAAATGGAAAAGATAAATTAGAAAATAAATATTTAAGAGGATATAATTGGAAGAAGGAAGAAAATATCCAAAATATCCTCTTTTGTTAAAACTGTTTGTCAACATAGCTTTCTCTATATGTGATTATTTGACCAAAATGATAATATAGACATATGGTGGTCACATTTTAAATTTATATTGATTTCACCAAATTATTAGTATGATATGTAATATATTACTACGGTGACTGAGTGTGATCACTATAAATTTAACGTTATAATCAATGTAACCATACAGTCATTATGATCATATGGTCTCATATTGAAGAAGGTATGTACAGAAATAGTTTTAGTAAAATGAGAGTATGCTTTGAAGCGTTAACAATATTTGAAGGGTATTTTTTATAATGGTCCAATTTAATACAATAATTTTAGGTAATTAACCTTTATTTTTTTTAAAGGAAAAGGAAATTTCCTTTTCTTTTTTTCCACAAATCTTTTGCTTTTCACGTCTCATAAGCTACCATATATATACACACATTTATATAATATATATTTTCAAGTCTACATGCTATCCAAATTTATAAAATTTTATAATAGAAAGTTTATAAATCTTATTGTATTACAAGTCAATCAAACTTTATTTTAAATTTTATTTTTTTTAAATAAAATATACTTCAAGATTTCTTCAAAATCTCTTTATAAATGAGTTATATGAATTGTTCAATTATAAATTCAACAAGTTTATTTAGAAAAAAATATATTTACATTGTTTAATATGACATTTTATTATTATAATGTAAGTACATGTTGAAATATAGAAAGCTAAATTCAGAATTATAAGAATATATATATTGACTGTATGTCAAAAATAATTTAAATACTTTATAACTCAAAATGTTAAACAATTACCGACAATGAGTACACTTAGGACAAATGATAAATATAATGTAATATTTGGAAAATTAACATATAAATACCTAAACTGTTATCAAAATCTCATATAAATACCTAAACTATAAAATTCTCATATAAATACCTAAAATTTTCAAAACTCCTATATAAATACCTAAACTTTTGATTTTTTTTTCAAATAAACCATTTTCCGTTAACGGCGTTTAACATATAGAAAACCCCCGAAAAAACAGTAATGATTCAGCGTTAAAAAATCCTAGTAAACGTCCATGTCATGATCTAAAATAGATGAACCAGTTTAATTGAATAACAAAATCGACCCAAACTGGTTTGATAATAAAATAAACAACCGTAAAATATTCATCTTGTTCGTTGTTTGTTTATCTCCTAGGCTTTTCCTTGTCCTTCTAAATTTCTAATCCTCCTCATGAAAGATTTTTGATAAAAATTTCAACTCTAAGCACATAGAATTTTCTTTTTTATACAAATTTTTTTTTGTTTTAGTTTTATACAAATTGTTTCGGTTTAACCAGAGGATTGCTCTCAAAATCAAACAGATCCGAAAATTGTTTGTTTTCTTCCTTGAACGAGCCCAGATTCTGAGGAATCATGTGCTTCTCTTCATCGAGGCGCGTCAGAGTTTCCTTCTCCGTTGTCTCTCCGTCGTGCTTTTCTTTCTCCGACATCGTCTCGGACGAAATATTCTCCGTCACGACCGTCACATGCGGAGGCGGTTGCTCCGCCAGAGAGAGGAGTCTTTGGACGAGGCGTGTCATCTCCAAAGATGACTCAATCGCTTTCACGCCGGAAACTGAAGCTTCAGTTTTCATCGGTTGGCTTCAGTTTTCAATACGAGAGTCGGATTCCTGTGACGAAAATCGAACAGACGACGGCTGAGATTTCCACGGGAGCTTCGCCTCTCCCCCCCAATCCCCACCAACAAATTCCTCATCGAAATCCCCCGTCGGAAGAAGAAGAAGAAGAAGAAGAAGAAGAAGAAGAAGAAGAAGAAGAAGAAGAAGAAGAAGAAGAAGAAGAAGAAGAAGAAGAAGAAGAAGAAGAAGAAGAAGAAGAAGAAGAAGAAGAAGAAGAAGAAGAAGAAGAAGAATGGGGATTTTAGGTTCTTCATTTGTTATCAGATAGATACAATTTGATTATTAAATTATTACTTAATTAAACCGATTTGTCAGTGTCCTATGACATGGATACTTATTAGGATTTTTTAACTTGAGTCATCACTGTTTTTCTAGGCTTTTTTATACGTTAGACGCTATTAACGGAAAATAGTTTATTTGAAAAAAAATCAAAAGTTTAGGTATTTATATAGGAGTTTTGAAAAGTTTAGGTATTTATATGGAAATTTTATAGTTTAGATATTTATATGAGATTTTTATAAAAGTTTAGGTATTTATTTGCTATTTTTCCTATTTATATTCACATACTTCTTAACTTCTTTATACACACAATATAAATTTAATCTTATAGATATATTTTTATATCAAATAAATAATCTATATCACTTTTTTGCTACTTTCATATTAATAAATATTACAATAAAAAAGAATTCTTTTTTTTGCTCTTTCTATAATAATTATACAAAGTGGCTTAATTATTATTAACAACATTAGGGTATTTATACCAGAGATTTAATCTAATCATAATTACATGAGTTTACACATATACCCTCTATAGGCCCCCTGAAGATGGAGCACCGGAGGTGACTCCAATCTTGACCCGTAAAGCAAGAAATGGAGGACCCGGAAGTGGTTTGGTAAGAGCATCCGCAAGTTCATCAACCGCAGAAATATGAGAAACACGAAGGTCACCACTCTCAACAAGGCCACGAACAAAGAAATAGTCCAGAGCAATGTGCTTCATACGAGAATGGAAGACCGGATTCGCACTAAGATATGTAGTACCAAGATTATCACAATAGATGACAGGAACCAACGAGGGAGCACAACCAAGTTTGGATAAGAGAGAACAAACCCCGCGAACCTCAGCCGCTGTCGAGGCAACATACCGGTGTTCGCCTTCAGTGGAAGACCGAGACAGCCCTTTCTGCTTCTTCGATGACCATGATATCGGGTGACCACCAAGATAAACAATGTATGCTCCTATGGATTTAAAATCGAACTTATCTCCAACCCAGTCAGCGTCAGAGTACGCATGAAGAGTCGACGAGTTCGACACCGAGAAGAAAATACCAAGATCCCGAGTGCCCACAAGATAACGGAAAACACGCTTGATGGTTTGCCAGTGCTTGTCGATCGGAGAGTGCATAAACTGGTAAATTTTATTCACAGAAAAGCTGATGTTGGGAAGCGTCAAAGAGAGATACTGTAAACTACTGACTAATGCCCGATACCCAGTAGGATCGAGAAGGGTCGAGCCGGAGACAACGGCGAGTCGAGAGGAAGCAACCATCGGTGTCGAAACCGGTTTGGCCTTCGACATGTGAGATCGAGCGAGAACATCAGTAATGTACTTCCTTTGAGTGAGAAGAAGACCTTTACCCGATCGAAAAGCTTCAATACCGAGGAAATATGATAGATCACCAAGATCTTTGAGCGAAAAGCGAGCTGCAAGTTCCGAGGTAAAGTTTCTCATGTGTTGCGGACAATTTTCTGTGACAATGAGCTCATCCACGTAGACAAGAACAAGGAGATGTACCTTATTCATGTTATACATAAACAAGGAAGCATCGATGACTGAATTCCGAAAACTATTCTGAGTGAGAAAGTTATGGAGCTCCGAATACCAAGCTCGAGGCGCTTGTTTAAGACCATAAATAGCTTTCCAAAGCTTGCAAGCCGAGTGAGGTGAGGATTGATCAATAAAACCCGGTG
This sequence comes from Tarenaya hassleriana, assembly GCF_000463585.1. Lineage (NCBI taxonomy): Eukaryota > Viridiplantae > Streptophyta > Magnoliopsida > Brassicales > Cleomaceae > Tarenaya > Tarenaya hassleriana. The sequence goes on from NW_010965740.1 coordinate 42,787, forward strand.
GCTATGACATGTACACTTCTTCACCGAGATTGCCTTGCAAGAAAACATTATTAACATCAAGTTGACGCAGAGTCCAACCATGAGAGACCGCAAGGCTAAGAACGACATGAATAGTGGTAGGTTTCACAACCGGACTGAATGTTTCGTGATAATCAACTCCAGGCCGTTGATGAAACCCTTTAGCTACGAACTGAGCCTTGTACCGATCTACCGAAACATCCGGCTTACGCTTGATGCGAAAAACCCAGCGACACCCGACAACATTTGAGGCTTCGGAGCTCGGAACTAGATCCCAAGTATCGTTTCTACGCAGATCTTGAAACTCCTCCGACATGGCAGCACGCCACCGAGGATCTTTGATGGCTTGAGTGAAGGATGAGGGTACCATATCCGAGCTAACTGCAAATACCACAAGAGAGTACTTCGGATTTGGCTTTGTGATGTTGTTTTAGACCTCGTATTCATCAGATGTACATTCCGTGGTGCAAAAGCAACAGAGTCCGAGACAACAACACTGTCAGCAGGTGTCGGTCGAGAGTCCAAAGCACAATCAGATTCTGCAACTGGCGGAACAGTATGCAAAGGATCAGAGCTCGGGGACTGTATCGGAGATGGAGCAATGAGCGGCGGCTGAAAGAAATCGATAGGCCGAACAAGAGGACATGCTGGACAAGGAGACACAGACTCGGAACTGGATGGGGAAGATTGACGCGAGAGATCCAAGAAAGGAAAGACGTTTTCGTGAAACTGGACATGATGTGACACAAACACACGAGATGAGACCGGATCAAGACAGAAATACGCACTCTGAGTAGGAGAATAACCGAGGAAGACACATGCCTTCAACCTAGGATCTAGTTTACGAGATGTGTATGGGCGGAGCCAAGGATAACACAGACAACCAAAGACACGAAGTTTCGAGTAATTGGGAACCAAAGAAAAAAGACACTCATACGGGCTAGACATGCCAAGAACGGGGGTAGGCATGCGAATAATGAGATAAACCGCAGTCGAGAAGGCATAAGACCAATAAGAGACGAGGATGGACGCGTGCGTGAGAAGAGATAATCCAGTTTCAACGATATGACGATGATGACACTTAGAAATACCATTGTATTCGGAAGTATGTGAAGGAGTGGTTAGGTGAGAGATACCGTGAGAGGTAAGAAAAGACGACAAAGCAAGAAACTCACCACCATTGACGGTATAAAGAGAAACTTTTGGAATTGAATTTTGTCTCAACTAGTGGTTTGAAACGTTCAAAAGTGGTCCGAACATCGGATTTGCGTCGTAAGGGATATAACCACGAATAACGAGTGAAGTGATAAAACAAAAAGAACATAGTATTTGAATCCATCAATGGAGATAACAGAAGACATCCATACGTCAGAAAAAATAATCTCAAGAGGTTTAGACTTTTATTAATATTGCAAGAAAGACAAGGCAAAGCAGAAGACTCCCGAGACAACGGTAACTGAAACTTAGACAAGACATTTTTTAAGATAGGTAAAGCAGGATGACCTAAACAAAGATGCCATTCGGACAAAGTGGACTTTGAACATGAAAAGACTTGGAGACGCTGAAGACTCTAAAGATGAACTGACTGACGGCCACTCATACGCTCCATCCTTACTTCGACCTCGAAGGATTAGTGTCCCCGTGCTGCGATCCTTCACCTGAAAACCAGAAGAAGAGAATTCCACGAATACATCATTAGTAGAACACAACTTGTTCACAGAGACAAGATTCTTGCACAAACCCGGAACACATAAAACATCATTAAGTTGAACTGAATGAGATGAAGCAGGGATAGAAAGTGAACCGGTATGGGTAATCGAATGGCTCGACCCATCGCCAACAACAACATCCTCACCGCCTGAGTAAGGACTATGAATAGCAAGGTTGTGCAAATCCGTAGTGATGTGGTGAGAGGCACCACTGTCAAGGAGCCATTGATCCGGCTCATAAGGCAAATAAACAGCGGCATGAGCTCTTGGCTGCCATGGCCGAGAAGAAGGAGATACCGACGAGGAACCATCCGAACCAGATTGAGCAGTGACGAGAGTGAATTGATGGCAGCGACTTGTGCTATGACCGAAGATGCCACATGCTTGGCATTGGCCTTGATAACCATGAGTCCGCGAGTACTGAGACGAGCCGCGAGGTGCAAAACGATGCTCTTGACGGGAAGGCCGAGGACTAGATCTGTAAGGAGGTCGAGGACCAAAGCGATGATGCTGCTGCTGGTTTGGTCGAGTGTTGGTGTTGTGGGCGAAAACAGGGAACTGTTCCGGGGGAAGAGCAACCGAGATAAGCAACTTGGCTTCATGATTCAGCAATTTTTCATACAATTCACTGATATAAATAGCCGTCTCGAGCTTGAACAACATCAATGACATGCTTGTATTCTTCCGGTATGCCGTCGAGGATTGCTTCGAGAACATCCTCATGGTCCATCGATTTTCCGAGCAATGCTAATTCATTAGATTTAGTGGCAATGAACCGAAAATAATCATCAATAGATTGAGAGCCTTTAACACTTCTCTGGATCTGATCCCGGAGTTGCAACAAGTGGTCGCGGGAAGCTTTCCCATAAATATCAGCAATGGTGTTCCATGCTTGACGCATGAAAGCAGATCGAGCAATGAGTGGTTGAAGTTGAATGGAGATAGTACCAAGGAGAGTGTTGAACAACATGCGATCTTGTTGTTTCCACAGTGCAAAAGCGAGATTTTCCGTGCTACCTATCAAGGGTGATTGTAGCGGCGGGGACAGTGGCCGTGTCATCAATGAAGCAAACTAGATTATGAGCAACGAGAAGAGTCCGGACTTGAATACTCCATGTAATGTAGTCGGTGTTAGAGAGCTTTGTGATATTGGACATATTGACGAAGAGAAGAGATTTCTGCGGCATCGATGGATCAAACGTGGCGACGGTTTCGATAGAATGAGAGGCAGAGGCTTCACCAGAAGAAGACTTGGTGATGCGCCGGCGACGAGAGAGCTGATCGAAGAACCCTAGGGTTTATTTAGCTCTGATACCAAATAATAACTATGCAAAGTGGCTTAATTATTATTAACAATATTAGGGTATTTATACACGAGATTTAACCTAATCATAATTATATGAGTTTACACATATACCCTCTATACTTTTTCCGTATTACCCATAGACCGCATGGGAACTGCATTATTGGGCAAAGGAAACTGGGCTTATCAATGGGCAAGGAAAATGGGTTAACATATGTATAATGTGGATCTCACCTACTGTTTTTAAGAAAAATTTCCAAAAGAATGGATTTTCTCATTAGAATTGTTTTTAGAAAAAATCTCATAAAAATACTATAATTCCATAAAATATACTAAATAAATACCTAAATTATTAAGTTTGTTCTAATTGATATTTTAAATACTAAAATATTTAAAATTAATATTTCAAATGTTAAAATATTCTAAATTAATATTATAAATCACGAAATCGAAAAAAATTACAACATCGATTTGTTTTTTATGTTAAGATATTATCGTCAAATTAATACATTATTATCAAAAGGTTGAGTTTGAGAATTTCAATCGATTTTATGTTTTAAAATATTTTAATTTTTTAGATATTAATTTAGAAGAATTTATATTTAAAATATCAATTAGATCAAATTAACATTTTAGTTATTTAAAGTTGTGATAATTATATGAGATTTTTCATTTTTGTTCTTTATTTTTTCCTTATTTATTTTATGTGTGGGGCCTACTCAGATAAGAATGCGCACAAAACTTGGCTTCATTGTAGTGTTGGGCCTGAATAATTGGGGTTAATCAGCTTATTGGGCATCTGTTAAGGCCCATTATATTTTAAACAGGTTTGAATATTTGAGCCTATTACGAATCATGGTCCAGCAAGTGCTGTCGTTTCAATTAATATAATGACCCATAAAATATTGCTGTGGAATTAATCTTATTATATAAGATGATTACAATAGTATTTAGCATACAAGGTCTAGTTTTATTATTGAATTGACCTGAACAGAAGTTCAATAAACCAGAAATATTCATATTAAAATAATGGTCGCTTATTTTTATTTCGTTAATGTTGAAATAATTTATATTAAGGAATGTGAATGTAATATTGAAATACTTGGGAGTCACTTTCAAGAATACGAATATAGCCAATATTTTCCGTTAACAATATTTATATTTTGTTGAAATGTTGATGCAGTTGTTTTTGAATTTTTCTGCGAATGGATGAGGTCCATATATAATAGTTATCCATATTGTTTTTATTCTTTTAATTCCAAATTGTCACAATCTAACTATACTGATTTTTACATATTTTTTTTTCCGTTATGTTTCCATTTTCATTAAGGGTGGATATTTTATTTTTGTAATTACGAAGAATTTCAGTTCAAATTTAGATATTATAGTGTGTTTTTTAATTTGTTTAAATAGATAAAATGTAGTATATATTATTGATAACTGAATGAATTTAAATAGATAACTTAGTTTTTTCTCTTTAAAATTTTCGATTTTTAATCTAATATTATAAAGAATTGATAAACTCAATCTAAATAGAAAACACTAATATCTAAACTATATAATAATAAAAAAATTTCATAATTCGTAATAAATTGTTTTTCGATTCTCATTTATTTAGTTTTATTTTGAATTCTATTTGGTGCCTTTTCAATAAAAAATATATTGATTTGTAAAACAATGTTTTATTGTTTTTTCTTTTAATGTCCATATTTAATCTGGATATTAATGTTCAAGTTCAATAAATTTAATTGGTTTTTGAAAAATTATATCCAAACTATTTTTAGATCGGGTTTGATTACCTTAATATATATATATATATATTTACCCGAATGTAGAAGCTAAACATTTTGTTTGTTAACAATAAAATCGCTGTTTAAGCTAGGTAACTGACCTAATTTTAAAATTTATAATAAACATGTATTAACTATAAATTTATGAGGACAACTGCGGAAGATTGAAAATATCAATCCCAATATATGTGTTTGTTCTTTCAATACGTTGAAATAATCACACTAACGAAGAAGACATTTTATAATGACAGGTCCATTCATTACATTATAAAATATCAATTACATGTGTGTACCTGAAAAAAACCGGTTCCATGCAATTAAAAACTTGCTTCTATAAGACCACAGAGATTAGTTTTGACATTTGACATTGTTTTCATGGAAATAACCGTTTGCTAAACACCACCAAAAAATGAAATGGAAAAGTGTAGAAAATAAGGGGAAAATCAGTGATGTGGGCCCACGTGGACCACACAAGAATCCAAGAGCCGACCAATTAGAACCCTAAGAGAAGGATTATCTTTAAGAATCAACCAATCAGAATAGAGATAAACCACCGTGCAGGTCCCACACTCAAAGTGCATCAAATTTAACAAAATAAGCTCAGTTCCTACGTGTGGGGACCTATCCGAACGGCCTTAACATAAAGCTACACTCTCTTTTTTATTTTAAAGCAAACATCCTTTCGATTCGCTCAAAAGATTCATTGGAAACTCAACTCAATTTATGAGTTATTAACCACTTAAAAAAGCTTGGTCTGCTTGTTGTCAATGGTGATTAGGGCATAACTAAGTACGATGAAGAGTTCGGCTAATGCGGTCGGGGGCAAGACCGCGAGGGCTTGTGACAGCTGCGTTAAGAGGCGTGCTCGGTGGTATTGCCCCTCCGATGACGCTTTCCTTTGCCAGGCTTGCGACGGGTCCGTCCATTCAGCCAACCCACTAGCCCGCCGGCACGAGCGGGTCCGCTTGAAATCCGCAAGCTCGAGCAGAACCCACCGCCCGACCACTGTATCCCCTCCCGGAACAGCCAAGTGGCACCATGGGTTCACGCGTAAAGCTCGGACTCCACGCGGCAGCGGCTCTGCTGGGAAACCTAATCAACGTGCGGTATTCTTCCACGACCTCGTGCCGGAGATCAGCGTCGAGGATCAGACAGAAAACTACGAGGAAGAGCAACTGATTTTTCAAGTGCCGGTTCTTGATCCCACGGTCTCGGAGCAATACAGAGACGACGCGATTGAGGAGAAGACCGGTTTTCCGTTACCGGAACTTATTAAATTTGCCGACATGAACGAGGAGAACGATGAAGACAACGCCGAGAGTTGTCTCGACCGGTTTTTTCCAACAGATATGGAGCTTGCGGAGTTTGCAGCTGACGTTGATACTCTGCTCGGACACAACTTAGAGACAGAATCTTTTGCCACGGAGGACCTAGGGTTAGGTGATGGTTTGTCAGTTTGTGGACGATCTTCTTCTATGATGCTGAAACTGGAAAACGAAGACGTCCACGAAGAAGAAACTGTAGCACGAGAAGGCACACCTATGGAACTATTTTACGAACGCAAGGGCATGCCATTTGAGTTGAGCTTTGATCAAGATCACTCACACAGGGCATTCGAAGAAGAAGAAGAAGACGAAGAAAAAAACGTGATAAACGTTAACACTGGCGAGAGAGAAAGTGTTAGAAGTGGCGGCAGTAGTAATATCTCACATTCCATAAAGAAGAAGTAACATTTTAGTTATTTAAAGTTGTGATAATTATATGAGATTTTTCATTTTTTTTATTTTTTCCTTATTTATGACCACCGGAGCTTGACTTGGACGACAACTCTTGGCATATTTCTATGGTATGCTATTTTTTTAAGTGAAAAGATTAATTTTTTTCCCGTAAATAGAGCTCATTTAGCTCTTATTTTCAGGGTGAAAATGGAAATGAAGTTCCTCTCGACCGATACGGGGGTAGATTTTGTGGGTTAGGGTTACAAGCGGCGATGATGGACGGAGGAAGAGAGGCTAGGGGTTCGAGATATAGAGAGGGCTGCTCACTAAGTAGATGAAGAGTTCATCACTATATCATAATATATGTATCATCTTACTTCAGCTTTTAAGTTTAATTTTCGGCAGCTTTTAAATTTTTCTGTAACAAAAGTTTTGCTTTTACTCTGTTGAGCTTGGTATTGTTCATATTATAATTACCAATATGTAACTGATTTGAACACATGTTACATGTGTCTCTTGTATATATCTTTTTTTTTTGGATAATCCGAAGTTCATCGGATCTTTGACCCGACTACATCTCCCAGAGGACCGGGGAAGCCCAGGTGAATGCCCCTCCCCACGCTTGGATTTGAACCTACTCTTGTATATATCTTTGTTGATTATAAACTTACATTTTGGTGAATCAGTCTCGTTTATGTATGCAATGAGTAGTTTAAAATATACGGTGAAGGATGTTATTACTTTCAACCGGGAAAGAGAAAAAGGAAAGACAATATACAGTTCGATTTTTAACGGACATGATTTATATTTAGAGAAAATCTCATATAAGTGCTCAAACCCTTCTGCCAAACAAGTACCTAAACAATTAATTTTATTTAATTATTACCTCAACTATTTGATTGTACCAATTTAGTATTGACAACGAACAATTTCGAGCCTAATTTTAATTTAGGATTTTGATTTTGTACTGGTTTTATCGTTATAATGGTATTGTTAACCGAAAAATTTTATCCTTCCAACATGGAAAAAATTGACGACGTATCGTGCCACGTTACAAGTCATGTAACGGAAAACGATTACAACAAAAGCCGTTAAAGGTGAAATTGGGAATTGACATCATTTTTAGGAGTTTGAGTCATGGATGTAGTACAATCAAATGGTTGAGATACTAATTAGACAAATTAACTATTCAGGTATTTATTTGACACATTTGAAAGAGTTTGAGTATTTATATGAGATTTTCTTTTATATTTATGAAGCCGTTATTGAAATTTAATAAGTGTAAGAAGTCCATTTCGTAGTATGTTGTTATGTGTAGAGAGTTGGATCCCGTGCTTCACTATAAAAGCCATTCATTACGTTAGAGTATTATTTTGTGTATGTGACAAGATTGAATCAAAATCAGGTTATAGACTGCAAGAGATACAAACAAGAAAAAAGAAAATTGAAACAAATTGGAGATATCACAAATATTAAGATCGGATCTCGTGCAATAAACAAACACCTATCAAAGCATAAACATAAGGATCGAAGAAGTTACGCTTCAGAGAACATGGGTGAGTGCTATCTGTAAATGGATAAATTGTACATAAGGGAGAACCTTTAAATAATAGACGAATCATTCAAAGGGCTTATACGAGTTTGGGGTTAAATGGCGTGTGAGTCAGCGACAAGAACGACAGAAACCGGTGGTGGTCCATAAGACTGGAGTCTCAAAGAGAAGTGTACCAACAGGGAGAAATAAACGAGAAGAACCAAATACAAGGAAGTAAAGAAGGACACAAATGAATTCAATACAAAGTCGCATACAAAGAACTAGAGCAATACAACCTTCAATCTCCTATTTGCTCTAGCTTAATCTAACAAATATATAATGTCTATATCCCGTACACGACCCTGATGTTTTGACGAAGAAAGAAGTTTCGTCAACGGGTCGACGATGTTGTCATCCGTTGTATACCCGCACATCTCCTCTTTCGATAATTTCTCTAATCAGATGGAAACACCGCAATATGTGTTTGGACCCCTGATATAATATTGTTTCCTTCACTTCTGCGATAACATCATTGTTGTCACAATACAACTCAATGTGATTCACCATGCTTGGAACAACATCCAGATCACCTAGGAACTTTTTGATCCAAACAATCTATCCGAGAACAAAGTGTATGTTGGTCGGAACGAAACTTTTTTGGAGATAGATATCGTCTCCAAGAGATTCAGTGGGAATAGAGTTGAGCTCGAAAAAGTTCGAGACCTATAGGTTAGACAGTGAACCGAGTGAGCACATTGAAGCGGCTCAACCTACGTCATAAATTGTTGGGACAACACCTTCTAGCGAACCTCGGAACAAGACTTCAAATCTCGTCAGTTCCTTGTCCGTTTCTCGTCACGCAATATCCCTTGACACTCACTTAGTCCAATTAAACTCTGCGAATGTCGTTTTCCTCATTTCTCTTCCAAAAACATAAATATACCTGAAACTCCATCAAAGAGCAAACAAAACGGTATTCGTGTCTAAAATGTCTTCTAATTCTTGATTTTGTACAGAATTCGAGGTAAAATACAACTAAAATTATATGAAAAATATCATACAAAACCGATGTTGTCATATGTCATTAGGGGTGAGCATTTCAGGAATCGGTTCAGGTTCTGGACGAGAATGTATCGGTTCAGTTTTTTTGGGTTTATAAAAATAGGTACCAATTGGTTTTTATATTATATTCGGATCGATTTCAGTTTTTATTAAAAAAAGATAGTTTTCCTTTAAAAAAATTCGGTTTTTTGAAAATTTTTAAAATTCGATTCGGTTCGATTATGAAAAATTCAATTTTTAAAAAATAATACCGTTTGAGAATTTAGAACGGTTCGGATCAGAAAAAATACCGTATTTTCTGGTTCGGTTCAATTCGATTCCGAAGAATCGAGTCGAAACGTCTACCCCTATATATCATGTTGTGTATTCGTCCAACTATATCATATGTATTGAATATGACCAATAAATACCGGTGTGAATCTGGTAAGACTCTCATTGAACTCCAGTAAAAAATATCCTAAAATATTTGAGAAGGATTAAGAATGTATTCTTTAGTTTTTTAATTAAACGAAAAGGAATAATAAAAGATAATGCTAAATAAAATGGTTAACAAATAATCTTGGACACAAAAATGTGTAGGCAAAAAAACAAGGACATATATTATAAAGAATTAAAGATGGAAGTGGAGTGGACCCACCAAATTTAATTTAAATCTTGGAATTTTGTAATAATTTTTCATGGGGTTTGGGTGGGTTTTTTTTTTTTTTGAAATGACATGTTGTGGTCCAAATGTTCTGAAAGTCCTCTCCTAATTTTAAGAAATTTAATTAAAAAAAAGGAGTAACAAAAAAATCGTTAAGGGCCAAGGATAACTTTCACGGGATCACTAGATATAGAAAGTTAAGGACCCTACAGGTAATTGTCCCACTTGGAATGGCCCAACATGAATGAGGTCCCAAAAAAAATATCGACGCTTTACGTTTAAATTGGGGTTTGAATATTATTTTCAAAAGTGTTATTAAACTGTTTTCATTACAATATATATATATATATATATATATATATGGAATATATGTTTTTTTAAAATTTTTTAGTCTCTTCTTTCTTTTGCGTTCTGAATGTTTATATATCTAAATCATTCAAAAATAAAAATCTAAATTCAAACGATGTGGTATGATAAAAAGAAGTCAAAGATAAAAACTCAAAGATCAAACACGATGCTATGATAAAAAAATTTAAAGCTAAAACTTTAAAGTTAAGCGAAGTGATTTAAAAAAGTTAGTACTCTATAAATGAATGAAATTTGATTGTCTATCGATCGTTCTAATAAGTTAATAACAGTGGAGTTTTTTATCATTTTGTTTTATCTTTAAGATTGACTTTTGTCTTCTTTCAAAATCAATCTTGAGAGAAATATTGAAATAGAAACAAAATATGGAGATTTGATATGATTGATAATAATTAAAAATATAATATCAATTAAAAATAAAATATATATCGTGTCAATTATATTTTGTCTTATTTGCTCATATCTTTATTTCCTTATTTCTTTCCATAATTTTTCTTGTAAATGTATGAATTATTTTTATTGTAATGTAAAAAGAAGAAAAGATGTAGAAATAAAAGTGTTTTTCTAATTTTATTTCCGCATTTTAATTTTCAATATATTTTACCACACTATCTCCTTGTTCTTTGGCAAGTGAGCAGCAACTTTGCCGAGACTCATCATTGTTTATCTGTTGCAAGAGTCATCGTTCTTGCTTTTGCTGAAGACGAACACTTCGACGAGGAGGTGCAGGAAGAAGAACTTCAATAACCTGAGGAGTAGAACTGAGAGTTCCATCAACTTGAAGGTTAGTGTCAGCATTGTGTTCGAGAGTATCAGCCGAGTGTTCCCCTTCAATTTCTACTTGAGTATCAGTCATGTATTCCTCTTCCATCTCTGCATCATATACCTTAGAATATGCATTATTTTCTATTCCTGCATCAAGAATCATACTTGGGCCTGCTTGGGTGGAGTTTCCCCGGCAGACTGACTCAAGGATGTCCAGAAGTGTGGTATCATAGTTCATTGAGTATGTTGTCAAGGTTCCTAAGTTTTTTCGGTTAGATTAATGGTAGAAATATTTGCGTTCATCAAATCGAACATCTTTAGAGACATATATGCGTCGAGTATTGGGATGATAACATTTGAATTCTTTTGATCGACAGAATAACCGACAAACATGCACTTGAGACTAAGGATGTCCAGAAGTGTGGTATCATAGTTCATTGAGTATGTTGTCAAGGTTCCTAAGTTTTTTCGGTTAGATTAATGGTAGAAATATTTGCGTTCATCAAATCGAACATCTTTAGAGACATATATGCGTCGAGTATTGGGATGATAACATTTGAATTCTTTTGATCGACAGAATAACCGACAAACATGCACTTGAGACTTCGAGGTTCTAGCTTATCTCATTGTCCTTCTGGAACTAAGGAAAAACATACACAACCAAACACATGAAAGTGATCCAAAGAAGGTTTGTGTTAGTTAAGTACCTCGAAGGGAGATTTGTCGTCAAGTATTCTTGTAGGCAATCTATTAATAAGATAACATGTCGTGGTTACTGCATCACTCCCCGACAACGACGCCAAAAACTTGATGTCGTAAATCTAGATGTATAAGATTCAATCAAGTAATAAAAACCTAAACTTAACAAATTCCGCAAGTGTATGGATCGTGCATAGCAAGTAGGGTCAAACACAGGGACAAATAAACAACGGAATCAAATTTCAATCCAAATCTAGATCGAGATAAAATAAGAGAATGATGAGAATGTATCAAAAATAAATAATAAAACAAACGATAAAGTATCAATGGCAAAACAACACTACAAGTTTCGGGATTGCTTTACATGCAAGGGTCCTTCAAAGGATGCAGATCTCTGTAGTTTATAAATCCAATTTGGAAAATTCAAGTTCCAAAATAGAAATTAACTCTCTTGAGTCTAATCTTGCTATCCAGACTTTATCCTAATATCCTCTCGATTCAATAGTCTAAACCCTGGATGCATTAACGAACGCTATTGATCGTGCCAATCTAGGTGAATGGGTGGTCAAGTAATAAAAACCTAGACTAAACCGATTCCGCAAAGGTATAGATTCAATGTAGTACCAGGGTCGAACACAGGGACCAAGAGGTGATGGGGTCAATCGTGATTCTAGCTATGGCGAAGATCGTTTGCAGATTGATTGGTTGGTTGGTAGGAAAACTCTATAACTAAAGACACTGTAGGTTTAGGGTTCACTGATGCTATGGATGGTTCTTAAAGATCTAGATTGAATTGCAGTTTTTGATAGATTCGGGAAACTCTAGCTTCTAAACTAGAATGCGTCAGGGTCAAGGATCATCGTTCTCTAACTAATGCTTTTCTATCAGCTTCCGCATCTCTAGTTCCACATTAGAAGCATTAACGTCCGCTATCATTGTTCCTAGGTCGAAGTAAGAATTCCTTATCTAGTCCCATCTATGTGTTCAGAATTAATAATTGTACTTATCTTATGAACGAATTCTAGTTGAACTAATCCAAATCCCTTTGCAATTAACTAAACCAAATTCAATTCATATAGGTGATCAATCTTATGAAAGCATTATGATCAATTCATAAGACCGTATCTAAACAAAACATGCAATAATCATATCAAGAACATGAAACAATCCATAACATGGCTAGAATCCCTAGTCTACAGCAAGTAAACCACCCACGATCCATGGGAGAAAATGAAACTACAACAGATTCATACAACATTTCAGAAGACACAGAGAAAGGAGACTTATAGAACATAGAATCAATCTCTAAACTCCGAAATGTAGCAATCCTCTAGCTCCACATGTTCCCAAAACATCGCGGGATCGAAGAATGATCAGAAAATATCGTGAATCATGATGTGTGTCGACCCCCTCTCGGTTTCTGTATGGTTCTTTTTATAGAACTCTCGGAATATCGATGTTGAATTCAACATCGATATCAATGTTGTCCAACACCGATATTCCTCCAAAGTGTGGCGATCTCGATGTTATGGAACGTCGATATCGACGTTGTGGAAGGTCGACATCTGGGCTGCTCAGATCTCGAGGTATATGAACATCGATGTCGATGTTGTGGAACATCTAGATCGAAAAATCTGAAGTCTGATCTCGAGGTGGCTGGAAACGTCGATATCGATGTTATGCAACATCGATATCGATGTTCTCAACATCGAGATTCTTCCTGTTCTGCTCCGAAGTCCATTTCTTGCCTGTGACAAGTCCACACCTTCCTTGGCTCGTCCGTGATCGTCCAGTTGGTCCATTTAAGTTCCGAAAACACCGTTTTAGCTCCGTTTTTGTCTAAATACGCAGATATTTTTGAAATAACATCAAAGAGCAAGAAAACGATATTTGTGCCTAAAATAAATTGCTAAATATATACGAAAAATAGAGGTAAAATGCAGCTAAAACCATAGGAAAATAACGTCAAAAACCGATGTCATCAACTCCCCAGTCTTAGACTTTTGCTCGTCCTTGAGCAAAATTCTAGAAAAAACAGTCTAAAAAGAGAGAAGGAGAGTGAAGGGTCGATTCCAGATGAATGTTAAAAGCGAAATTATTATCTAGTTCTAGCTACCCGTGAACGGAATCAAGTTTATTCTACTATGGTCTCTCGTCTCTCGGAATGAATAATAGCTATGAGATTTTTCTATCGCTTAGTGCCACCCAGGCCGTTCTAACTATCTACCAAACATGTTTCTCACACCTATTTATCGTTGTTCACAAGAATAGTTCGGTCCTAATTCTGTAACGCTTTTTTCTTCTTCTTTTGCCTCGGGAGTTTCTTTTCTTTTTGTTTTTTTCTTTTTCTTTCTTTTCTTTTCTTTTTCTCTTTTTCTCCCTTTTGTCCAGCTTCTTTTCTTTTTTTTTTCTCTTTCTTTTTCCGACCTTTCTTTCTCAGAGTATCTCAACATATATAGGTCTAATGGTCGAAAAGTCTAGGTATGGTAAAAGGCTTATACCTCATCTCGTGATGATTGCCGTCACCCCCGAACGAGAAGCCTGTTGTCTAACGAGCTAAAAATAAGAGTGGTAAAATAATGACTTAAGCTCGGTTCGATTATACTATGGCCTAATATTTCTGCGTATGGGGAACGATTTTTAGGAAACTTCTACGCTTTGTTAGACAATTCTAACAGTCATGGTCTCTAAACCCTAGTGTGCCTCACAAGCTAATGCTATCATTCCAAAGTCCGAGCAACCAATTCGAATAAAACTATACAATTCGGTCTGTACCTAGGAAAACCTAAGTCCAGTTCACTAAAACATCAAAGAATCTGATATATCAGCTAATCAGCATTCTCGGAAACATTTTTTTTATACATGTTTCCTATGTGTCTTAGATATATACTCATGCGAATGCAGTTCTAGTACTATATGGCATGCGAAAAATGCAAGTGATATGCAAAACTAATACAGATGAATGCAATATTTTTGAAATTTGTTTGAAAAATGATAATGTATGTAGAAATGCATGAAACGTGAAATGCAGTTGCTAGAAATGGAAGCTATCATGGCGTTAGACCTCCCCCCAAACTTAAAATTGACACCGTCCGCGGTGTCAGTCTAATCCGGTGAGGTACGAACATAAATAGTAGAATACAAAGTAAAAGGAAATAATAATGGAAAAGGAAAGAGAGAAAGCTTAGCTCGATTGAGCTCATGTGTAGATCATCTCTCCTTTGCAGTGTGAGATCGTATTTCCTTTGTTATTTTGCGTCTTTTCCTTTTTGTATTTGTTCGTGTGGTTGCCACCTGTAATACAACTGCAAAGACTAGCAAGTGTGATGAGAATGCATGTGAATGATCGATTTCCTTACTACTAGGTTGTCTCCTAGCAAGCACTGTTTTAAAGTCTTCAGCTAGAATTTTATCTGGACTAGTTATCCATGGGATCCTGGAGCAACCAGGTGCTTCTAGTGTCAGGGTGATCGTCGCCTTGTAA
The DNA here is from genome assembly GCF_000463585.1 of Tarenaya hassleriana. Lineage (NCBI taxonomy): Eukaryota > Viridiplantae > Streptophyta > Magnoliopsida > Brassicales > Cleomaceae > Tarenaya > Tarenaya hassleriana. The sequence goes on from NW_010965740.1 coordinate 57,878, forward strand.
ATTTTAAGGCGCTCGACATTCACTTTGAATGGTTGACCTGATTAATTTTCCCACGATCTCGACTACTCCATGTGGGGACACATGGGTCACTGTAAATTGTCCTAACAATTGCGACTTAAGTTTTCCCGAGAATATCTTCATTTGTGAATTAAACAGTAGCACCATATCATTTGTCTGAAATTTCCGGTTAAGAATTCTTTTGTCATGCCATCTCTTGGCTCGTTCTTTATAGATCTTTGCATTTTCGTATGCATCGAGCCCCATTTCGTCAAAATGATGTAATTGCAAATTTCTTCTTTCTACTGCAGACTTCCAATCGTAATTTAATTTTTTTATTGTCCAGAATGCCCTGTTTTCTAACTCGACTGGTAGATGACAGGCTTTCTCGTATACCATTTGGAAGGGAGTTATCCCAATTGGTGTTTTAAATGCAGTTCGATAACCCAAACTGCATCGTTTAGCTTTTATGACCAATCTTTTCGAGAAATGGAGACTGTTTTCTCAAGAATCATCTTTATTTCTCTGTTTGAAACTTCTGCTTGTCCATTTATCTGAGGGTGGTATGCTGTTGCTATCCGATGATGGACTCCATATTTTTTTTAGCAACGATGCAATAATTTTGTTCACGAAGTGTATCCCTCCATCGCTGTTAACCACTCGCGTGACTCCGCGTCTAGAAAAGATGATCCTTTTGAACATTCTCTACAAGAAAACAACAAAAGGGTGACGCACCTTTAAAATTCGATGATGGACTCCATATTTTCTTAGCAACGATGTAATAGTTCTGTTCACGAAGTGTGTCCCACCATCGCTGATAACCACTCACGTGACTCCGCATCTAGAGAAGATGATCCTTTTGAACATTCACTACAAGAAAACAACAAAAGGGTGATACAACTTTATAATCTTACTTTACCTTCTGACCCTAGATCTCGTGGCCTAAAAGCGTCTCCCAGGGTTCTGACTCGGACAGAGTCAGAACACAGATCAAAAGTGACTAAAATTGCACAGACTCGGCCTCGCAGACTTCTAACTCGGACTGAGTCAGTTCTAACTCGGACCGAGTCAGTACAGAAGGTTGTCCGTTTTGTCAGATTTTGGTTCAGATTGATTTGTAGATGATTTCGCCTTCTGACTCAGATCGAGTCAAGTTTTGACTCAGACCGAGTCACTTGATCAGACTTTGTTAGATGCAATTGTGCATCGTTTCATGTGTCTGATCCGAGATTTGGATGCACATTGGATGAGCATTATGATTGCTTAACCAATGAGAGGGTTTCAATACATAATTTATGGCGAGCAAGTGTTGTTTGCCCAAGGGATTGTGTACACAGACGACTCAATTGAACTAAGAGTAGTTCAACCGAGTTGATCGGAACAACTTGACTGAACTGACTTGAATTCAGTTAAGGTATCCTGGTGTTCAAGTCACCTATGCCTCATGTAATCTCAAGCTATTACCGCCCATTAGTAGAGCAATTGTCAAGGCCTCGATCGTCATGGTTACGGGTCATGCCCTAGCTGAGTGTGCCTGACTATCTTGACGAGGCAGTATGGAGAAATCATGATTCTCATAGCTCGAATATGGTTGAGCTTGAATTGGGTTATCAAGCCGGACTTGGACCTAATGGTAAGGATGAGATGAGATGAGAAACATGCAGTGGTAGTGTATCACTATCCCATACTCATCTAGGAGCCATATGTGATATGATTGACAATGTGTTGTCTACCTAAATAACATGGTTTTGAACGTCATGCCCTAGTTGACTCAAAAACATGTGAAATATGGATCCTACCTCACTTAGAAATTCATTGAGGGTGTTTTTCTTAGTGGGAGCCTGTCATATTGCATCCATTGTTTGTGTTAGTATGTGTACTAAGCGATTTGCATATCTTCTATCTGTTTGTTTGTCTTTTTCTGTAGAACATACCTGTTGCAGGAATCTGTATAATCTCACCATGCGATCTATCCTTATGAAGGATAAGCCTCTGACCATGACTTCTAGATCGATCATTGATGCTTATTGAAAGCATGTGGATGATGATCTGGATGTATGTAGCTTGATACTTGGAAACATGACTTCGGAATTGCGTAAGCAATTAGAAGATATGGACAATTCTCTGATAGTTGATCAGCTGAATGCGTCATTCCAAGAGAAAGCTGGGAGCCAGGGGAAGAGTGATATGGTAGTTGTTGGAAAGAGTTCTAACAAAAGGAAGCATTCGAAAGGTAAGGGCAAGAGGAAGGTGACAAGTGTTGTCACTGAGCCTAAACCTAAATCCAAGAAGGGAGAATGTTATTTATGTCTAACCATTTGTATATTTGGTGGAATCTGGCATATCTCAACCAAACCTTTTGCATGGGCTCGCCGCGCACTTGTATGGTCTGGGGAGGCTTACTTGTCTTATAGTTTAGGTGCTTTATCTGTTTGTGGTTTCATTGCTTGTTTTTTTGTCTGGTTTAATAATACCGCTTACCCTAGTGAGTTTTATGGACCTACGGGGCCAAAAGCTTCTCAATCTCAAGCATTTATTTTTCTAGTTAGAGACCAACGTCTTGGAGCTAACGTAGGGTCCGCTCAAGGACCTACAGGTTTAGATAAATACTTAATGCGTTCCTCGACCGAAGAAGTTATTTGTGGAGGAGAAACATTGCGTTTTTGGGATCTGCGTGCTCCCTGGTTAGAACCTTAAAGAGGGCCTAATGGTTTGGACTTGAGTAGGTTGAAAAAAGACATACAACCTTGGCAAGAACGACGTTCCGCAGAATATATGACTCATGCTCCCTTAGGTTCCTTAATGCTATCGAGCATCGGTACAAAAATTGCAAACTCTATCTGGAAGATCATAAGAAGAAGAAGTTTGTAGAAGCTTCGTCTTCAGGTATCTTTATTATAGAGACTAACTTGTTTACTTCTACATCATGGATATTAGATAACGGATGTGCCTCGCACATTTGTGAAAATGTGCAAGGGCTGCGAGGAAGTAGACAACTGGCAAAGGGAGAAGTAGATCTCCGCGCCAGGAATGGAGCAAAAGTTACTGCATTAGCCATCGTGACTTATAATCTGACTTTACCTTCTGGCATTGTATTGGAGTTGCATGATTGTTATTTTGTTCCTGCTATCAGCAAGAATATTATATCGATTTCATGTTTAGACTCGGATGGTTTCAGATTTGTTATTGAGAACAAAGGTTTGTCCATTTATAGAGGTGATTTATTCTATGGTAAGGGTTACAGTTTAATGCCCTTTAGATTTTGGATGACGAACCATCTAGATACAGGTCAATATATAACGTTAATACCAAGCGGTTTAAGTCGAACGACTTAAACCGACCTATCTTTGGCATTGTCGACTTGGTCACATCAATGAAAAACGCATAGCGAAGCTTCATTCTGATGGACTTCTTGATTCTTTTGATTATGAATCAATCGAATCGTGCGATTCTTGTTTGATGGGCAAGATGACAAAATCTCCATTTTCTAGAAAAGAAGAACGGGATACAGAGTTGCTAGAACTCATACATAGTGATGTATGCGGTCCTATGAGCTCGCCCACTAGAGGAGGTTATCTATATTTTGTTACGTTCACTGATGATTTCAGTAGGTACGGTTATATCTACTTGATGAGACATAAATCTGAAACACTTGAATTGTTCAAGATTTTCAGAAACGAGGTACAGAACCAACTTGGCAAGATGATCAAGTTGCTTTGATCTGATCGAGGTGGCGAGTATATGAGCCAAGATTTCACTGACTATTTGGTAGATTGTGGGATTGTCTCACAGCTGACTCCACCTGAAACACCACAGTGGAATAGCGTGTCCGAGAGGAGGAACTGAACCTTATTAGATATGGTACGGTCCATAAATCTTTCTGGGGCTACGCTCTAGAAACGACAGCGCTAACACTGAAAAACTATCCAACAAAGTCGGTTCAGAAGACACCATATGAGATATGGACTGGAAAGCATCCCAGTTTAACATTTATGAAGATTTGGGGATGCAACGTTATGTGAAACGTCTGGCTTCTAATAAAATATCCGTCAATTCTGATAAATGCATATTTGTGGGTTACCCTAAGGAAACTAAAGGGTACTGGTTCTACAATCCGTCTGAGAACAAAGTGTTTGTTGCTCGGAATGGATCTTTCTTGGAGAGAGAGTTCGTCTCCAAGAGAGTCAGTGGGAGTAGAATAGATCTCGAAGAAGTTCGAGAACCACAAATAGTCGAAGAACCGAGTGAAGAGGTCGAATTAGTTCAACCTGTGTCACAAGTTGTTGAGACAACACCTCCTAGTGAACCTCCGAGATCTGGTAGAATTCGTCAAGAGCCTACAAGATACGGTTTTCTTGTGACTAGAAACGACGAACTCATGTTGTTAGAACATGACGAGCCTACGTCGTATTTAGAGGCTGTGGCGAGTTCCGATTCCGAGAAATGGCACCAGACCATGGAGTCTGAGATGAAATCCATGTACGACAACAAAGTGTGGACTTTGATCGACTCGTTCGATGGTATTAAGACCATTGGATGTAAGTGGATTTTCAAGAAGAAAACTGACATGGATGGCATCGTGCATACCTATAAGGCACGACTCGTCGCGAAAGGGTTTCGGCAGATTCATGGTATAGACTATGATGAAACCTTTTCACCAGTTGTGATATGACTACGAGATATAGCAGATGGATGTCAAGACTGCATTCCTTAACGGGAATCTGCTCGAGGATGTGTACATAACATAACCCGAGGGTTTTGTCGATCCTAGGAGTCCGAGGAAGGTATGCAAGTTTCAGAAATCCATTTATGGACTGAAGCAGGCTTCGAGGAGCTGAAATCTTCGATTTGACGAGGCAGTCAAAACGTTTGGCTTCCTGCAAAATGAAGATACGTTTACAAGAAGGTCAGTGGGAGCGCATTGGTCTTCCTTATGCTTTATGTAGATGATATACTGCTCATCGGAAATGACGTTCCTACTTTGCAAGGAGTAAAATCCTGGCTAGGATCAGCCTTTTCGATGAAGGACTTAGGAGAAGCTGCCTATATTTTGGGCATGAAGATCTATAGAGATAGATCGAGAAGGCCTCTTGACCTAAGTCAGAGTACATACATTGACAAGGTCTTGAATCGGTTCAAGATGCAAGACTCCAAGAGGGGTGCCTTGCCAATGGGACATGAGTGACTCTTAGAAAGACTCAGTGTCCAAAGACACTGGATGAGCGAGAGTGCATGAGTAGGATTCCATATGCCTTAGAAATTGGATCTATCATGTACGCCATGTTATGTACTCATCCGGATGTATCATATGCATTGAGCATGACTAGTAGATATCAGTCTACACCAGGTGAGGTTCACTGGGTTGTGGTTAAGAACATACTTACGTACTTGAGAATGACTAAGGATTTGTTCTTGATATATGGCGGATTGGAAGATGAGCTCGTTATAAGTGGTTATACCGATGCTAGCTTCCAAACCGATAGAGATGACTTCAGGTCGCAGTCAGGTTATGTTTTCTGCCTCAACGGTGGGACTATCAGTTGGAAGAGTTCCAAACAGCCAACCGTGGCAGATTCACTATAGAAGCCAAGTAGATAGCAACATCGGATGCAAATAAGGAAGCTGTTTGGATCAGGAAATTCGTGGGAGATCTGGGCGTCATTCCTACCATTGCAGATCTCATTGAGTTGCACTGTGATAACAATGGTGCGATTGCACAAGCTAAGGAACCCCGGTCACACCAGAGATCCAAACACATACTCAAGCAATTTCACTTGATCAGAGAAATTATCGACAAATGAGACGTGAAAATAAGTAGAGTGTCAACGAATGATAATATTGCCGATCCATTGACGAAGCCTCTCCCTTCGTTAAAGCATGATGGTCATGTCAGGGGTATGGAGATTAGATGCTTGTAGGATAGATCATAGAGCATAGTGGGAGATTGTTGGTTGTAATGCTCTAGGATGATCCGTGATATGATATTTTACTTCGTATTGATTCATTGATTTATGAATGCATTACTATTCCCGTTATATGATTGGCATGTTTGTTATATTTCGGTATCCTTGAATCATTAGAGAATGATTCTAAACTCCCTAGTAAGTTATACGAGTCAGAAGTCTGTGAGGCCGAGTCTGTGCATTTTTGGTCATTTTTGATCTGTCGTTCTGACTCGGCCGAGTCAACACTTAACTCTGTCCGAGTCAGAACCCTGGGAGACGCTTTTAGGCCACGAGATCTAGGGTTTCACCCTATTTCGATGCGCCATCAAGCCGTCTTTGACCCCCATCTCATCCATGCATCAAATACAATCACAACATCATTAAATATGCATAGATCAGGCCTATCATGCAATTCTAACCATTAAAATTCATATAGGCATGCAACAAACACGACGATATACAAAGAACCAGTTTCTGATACCACTGTTGGGTTTTCGTCGCTACGGGTTCCTAGCATGCGATCTCATCGATCTAGGGTTTGGTTACTAGGTTTCATGCAGTGGAAGGAAAATCTAAACCTAGTCAAACGTCACACGTAACCAAACTTGCAAAACCCAAAAAACCGTGTATATCACCGTGGAAATCGAATACTTACCTCTTCTTGAAGCAAATCTCAATCCGGGGCCTGTTTCAATCACCAAGAGCTGAAAGTACAGCTCCTCTACACGTATGGAATAAAGGATTATCCCGGACCTACACCGAGGTATTGACGGGGTGATTCTCATGTTTCGGTCCTTTTCCCCATTACTTAGAACCACACCAACGGGAAGGATTCCAAACGCTTTTGGAACTGATCTGCTAGGATCTGTGAAATGATTAGGGTTTCCAAGACTTGGGATCGAATCCCGAGAACTAGAATCTCAAAAGAACGGTTTCTCTTGTGTTCTAGATCTGTCTAGGAGTTCAGAAAGTCTCTCTCTCGGTTGGGGCGGCATCCCCATACCTATTTATTAAGTTTGAAACCCTAATCTTTGCAAAAGAAAACTTTTCGCCGAGATTTGACTTGGTCCGAGTCAAAACTTGACTCGGTCGAGTCAGAACGAATTAGCCCAAGTCCATGACCAACTTTTGACTCGGTCCATTTAGAGTTGACTCGGTCCGAGTCAAGATTTGATCGACCGAGTCAAAACATCAGCCAAGTCCAAAAACATTTTCTGGACTTCGACTCGCATGTTCACCTAAGTGGAACTGACTCGTTCGAGTCAAATACTGACTCGGTCCGAGTCAGAAGGCTGAGACCGTTTCTCTACACTCTGATTTGATCCGAAAACTGTTTGTTCGGCCAAATCCAAGTCTTCCTTTCCGATACTTCACATATAAGTCTGTCCCTAATGGTGTGTGACCTATAGGCCCATTCGCAGTGGCAGCAACATCGAGAACCATTCCCGATCTACAAATCGCGGTTAGCCTTCTAGCAAGACGCCATGACCACCCACGTTGAATTGAGTTAGAGGTGATCTAACCAAGGCAGTAACAGCTCGAGTTCTGATCCTTTGTCTCACGATATCATATGTTGAACAAGGGCATGGTTTGAGCCACCCTTCAAGTTCAACCGCTTTCTCGTCTTAGCAAATCGACTAATAAAATAGATGTAACTTCATCTATAGCGTGGCCAC
>NW_010965740.1:75690-79606 GCF_000463585.1 Tarenaya hassleriana
GATGTAAGTGGGTTTTCAAGAAGAAAACCGACATGGATGGCATCGTGCATACCTACAAGGCACGACTCTTCACGAAAGGGTTTCGGCAGATTCATGGAATAGACTATGATGAAACCTTTTCACCAGTTGTGATACTTAAATCCATACGGATTCTGCTGGCCATAGCTGCGTATTATGACTACGAGATATGGCAGATGGACGTCAAGACCGCATTTTTGGTGATAAAATTAATTTAAATATTTGTATATCATAAATTTATTAGGTATCAAAGGTATTGTATTATCATTAATCATCTATTATTGTTAACTCTACATAAACCCAAATGGGTTAATGGGTTTTAACCAACCCATTTGGTTTTTATCATGTTAATAATAGGTTGGATTGACCCAGCCCATTAATATATATAAACCAAATGGGTTCCAACCAAATGGGTTGGGTTACCCATTATGACAACCCTAGTCGAATCTGCCATGGTTGGCTGTTTGGAACTCTTCCAACTGATAGCCCCACCATTCAGACAGAAAACATAACATGACTGCTATCTGAAACCATCTCTATCGGTTTGGAAACTAGCAACGGTATAACCACTTATAACGAGCTCGTCTTCCAATCCTCCATATACCAAGAAAAATCCTTAGTCCTTCTCAATTACTTAAGGATGTTCTTGACCGCAATCCAGTGAGCCTCACCTGGTGTAGACTGATATCTACTAGTCATGCTTAATGCTACATCCGGACGAGTACACAACATGGCGTACATGATAGATCCAATTGTAGAAGCATATGGAATCTTACTCATGCACTCTTGCTCATCCTGTGTCTTTGGATACTGAGTCTTGCTAAGAGCCACGTCATGTCCCATTGGCAAGGCACCCCTCTTGGAGTCTTGCATCTTGAACTGATTCAAGACCTTGTCAATGTATCTGATTTAGGCCAAAAAGCCTTCTCGATCTATCTCTATAGATCTTGATGCCCAAAATATAGGCGGCTTCTCCTAAGTCCTTCATCGAAAAGACTGATCCTAGCCAGGATTTTACTCCTTGTAAAGTAGGAATGTCATTTCCAATGACTAGTATATCATCTACATAAAGCATAAGGAAGACCTCTGCGCTCCCACTGACCTTTTTGTAAACACATGGATCATCTTCGTTTTGCAGGAAGCCAAATGTTTTGACTCCTCGTCAAATCGAAGATTCCAGCTGCTCGAACCCTGATTCAGTCCATAAATGGATCTCTGAAGCTTGCACACCTTCCTCGGACTCCTAGGATCAACAAAACCCTCGGGTTGTGTCATATACACATCCTCAAGTAGATTTCCGTTAAGGAATGCGGTCTTGACGTCCATCTGCCATATCTCGTATTCATAATACGCAACTATAGCTAACAGAATCCGTATGGATTTAAGTATCACAACTGGTGAAAAGGTTTCATCATAGTCTATTCCATGAATCTGCCGAAACCCTTTCGTGAAGAGTCGTGCCTTGTAGGTATGCACGATGCCATCCATGTCGGTTTTCTTCTTGAAAACCCACTTACATCCAATGGTCTTAATACCATCGAATGAGTCGATCGACCAAAGTCCATACTTTGTTGTCGTACATGGATTGCATCTCAGACTCTATGGCCTGGTGCCATTTATCGGAATCAGAACTCGCCACAGCCTCTGAATACGACGTAGGCTCATCATGTTCTAACAACATGAGTTCGTCGTTTCCAGTCACAAGAAAACCGTATCTTGTGGGCTCTTGGCGCTAGTAGTGGTTGTCTCAGCAACTTGTGACACAGGTTGAATCGATTCGACCTGTTCACCCAATTTTTCGACTATTTGTGGTTCTCGAACTTCTTCGAGATCTATTCTACTCCCACTAACTCTCTTGGAGACGAATTCTCTCTCCAAGAAAGACCCATTCCGAGCAACAAACACTTTGTTCTCAGATGGGTTGTAGAACCAGTACTCTTTAGTTTCTTTAGGGTAACCCACAAATATGCATTTATCAGATTTGGCGGATAGTTTATCAGAAGCCAGACGTTTGACATAAACGTCGCATCCCAAAAGCTTCATAAATGACAACCTGGGATGCTTCTCCAGTCCATATCTCATATGGTGTCCGCTGAACCGACTTTGTTGGATAGTTGTTCAGTATTAGCGCTGTCGTTTCCAGAGCGTAACCCCATAAGGATTTAGAAAGATTGCCCTGACTCATCATAGACCGTACCATATCTAATAGGGTTCGGTTCCTCCTCTCGGATACGCCATTCCATTGTGGCGTTCCAGGAGGAGTCAGTTGTGAGACAATTCCACAATCTGTCAAATAGTCTGTGAACTCTTGGATCATATACTCGCCACCTCGATCAGATCAAAGCAACTTGATCGTCTTGCCAAGTTGGCTCTGTATTTCGTTTCTGAAAATCTTGAACAATTCAAGTATTTCAGACTTATGTCTCATTAAATAGACATAACCGTATCTGCTGAAATCATCAGTGAACCTAATGAAATACAGATAACCTCCTCTAGCGGACGAGCTCATAGGACCGCATACATCACTATGTATGAGTTCTAGCAACTCTGTATCCCGTTCTCCTTTTCTAGAAAATGGAGATTTTGTCATCTTGCCCATCAAACAAGAATCGCACGATTCGATTGATTCATAATCAAAAGAATCAAGAAGTCCATCAGAATAAGTCGGGTTTAAGTCGTTCGGCTTAAACCTCTTGGTACAAACGTTATAGATTGACCTGTATCTAGATGGTTCGTCATCCAAAATATAAAGGCCATTAAACTGGTAACCCTTACCGTATAATAAATCACCTCTATAAATGGACAAACCTTTGTTCTCAATAACAAATTTGAAACCATCTGAGTCTAAGCATGAAATCGATATAATGTTCTTGCTGATAGCAAGAACAAAATAACAGCAAGTCCAATACAAGGTCAAAAGGTAAAGTCATATCATAAGTCCCGACGGCTAATGCAGCAACTTTTGCTCCATTCCCAACACGAAGATCTATTTCTCCCTTTGCTAGTTGTCTACTTCCTCGCAGCCCTTGCACATTTTCACAAATGTGCGAGGCACATCCGATATCTAATACCCACGATGTAGAAGTAAACAAGTTAGCCTCTATAATGAAGATACCAGAAGTTGAGGTTTCTTTAAACTTTTTCTTCTCTTGATCTTCCCGGTAGAGTCTGCAATTTCTATATCAATTCCCGATGGCATGACAGAAATAACACTCTTCCTTCTTGGACTTAGACTTAGGTTCAATGACAAAGCTTGTCGCTTTCTTCCTTTTGGTGGAACTCTTTCCAACAACTACCATATCATTCTTCCCTCGGCTCCCAGCTTTCTCTTGGAATGACACATTCAACTGATCAACTATCAAAGAATTGTCCATGTCTTCTAATTGCTCACGCAATTCCGAAGACATCTTTCCAAGCATCAAGCTGGACACGTCCAGATCATCATCCTCATGCTTCCAATAAGCATCAATGATCGATCTAGAAGCCGTGGTCAGAGGCTTATCCTTCATAAGGATAGATCGCATAGTGAGATAAAACAGATTCCTGCAACAGATATGTTCTACAGAAAAAGACAGACAAACAGACAGAAAATATGCAAGTCGCTTAGTACACATACTAACACAGACAATAGATGCAATATGACAGGCTCCCACTAAGAAAAACACCCTCAATGAGTTTCTAAGTGAGCTAGGATCCATATTTCACATGCTTTTGAGTCAGCTAGGGCATGACGCTCAAAAACATGCTATTTAGGTAGACAACACATTGTCAATCACATCCTATGTGATTCCTAGATGAGTATGGGATAGTGATACGCTATCACTGCATGTTCCTCATCCCATCCTTACCATCAGGTCCAAGTCCGACTTGATAACCCAATTCAAACTCAACCATATTC
>NW_010965740.1:80892-81753 GCF_000463585.1 Tarenaya hassleriana
TCATGGCCATCTAACATCCTATGATGCCTAGAATGTGAGAAGAATTGTGATGCACGATGTTATAAAACCAGTGAAAAACCCGTGTGATCAAATCCCCCCAGACTTGAGGTTTGCTCGTCCTCGAGTAAATGTACAATTATAAAACTATCCAAGGGGTGATATGATATAGTTGGAATACGAATGGGGGTTAAGAGTGGATTGGTTGTTCGAGTTAAAGTCGCTGCGAATGAAATCGGGTTTTGTATACTTTATCTTTTCCAACATTCAAGCGAAAGCCTATTGATGGGATTTTCATTGCTTCCTGCGATCTAAAAATGGAGTAAATATGAGAACCCTAAAAGTCACTTAGCCTATAAAATGTTTTCTCTTGCCCCATATCTTTCCTTTTTATTCGGATTTTTGTTTTCTTCTTCTTTTTCTTTCTTTCTCTTTCTCTCCTTTTTTTTTCATATGATGCAATCCCGGGTTTCTTTCTTTCTCTTTCTCTCCTTTTTTTATTCATATGATGCAATCCCGGGCTTCTAGGACGTTGGAATTTGACGAGTTCACTCTTTTTTTTTCTTTTTGTGTTCTTGTCCCACAACTTAGACCCGAGCCTTCATTTTCGACGCACTCATGTCCCCGAATGATTTTCATTAACGAGATGATGACAGAGGAGTGTCGGGATGCATCGTATTTCCTAGGGCTTGTTGCTTCCTATAGGCTTCCTAACTTAGAGGTCAAATGGTAGTTTTTAGGGAGACGTTTCGTGCTTGGTTCGTAACCTCTACCTCATCTAGACTTTATGAGACAAAATCATCCCACGTGATATTCATTCGCTCTAGGATTGGATCAGCTATTTCTACCTCGCTCGACAATCCA
>NW_010965740.1:83131-83337 GCF_000463585.1 Tarenaya hassleriana
GTAACTCCGGTATTGTATCTGAAATGTATTTCCGTATCCTCCTCCAACGGTCGTTGGAATCCATCTGAAACATGCGAAAAACATCATCGAAAAAAGTGGTCAGAAAGAGTAAGCGGGTCGCCCAAAAAATGGGCGGTCGCTCGGTCAGGTGATCTTTTTGCTCAGAGAAAACGAGCGGGTCGCCCAAAAAATGGGCGACCGCTCGT
>NW_010965740.1:84811-85100 GCF_000463585.1 Tarenaya hassleriana
TAATTTCTCAAAGATGTAGTTTACGTTCGCTTGAATTCCCAGCAGCCGAGTAGTGCGATCACATACGAACTTGCTTCCCCATTGTTTGATCGTGTTTAGGTGTCGAGCTTTCGTATAGGCCTCGTCGTGCCTATCAATCTTCACGGGGAGGATAATTCCATTGAAGACGCCTACATGGAATTCCGGTTGAACAAAAAATGGGTACGGCTCAACATGTCCCAATTTGCAGACATCCTAGGTGTCCCCAAGGGAACACACTCGCTCGTACCGCCAATATCAGCCTATGTGT
>NW_010965740.1:90654-92262 GCF_000463585.1 Tarenaya hassleriana
ATGTATGTATGTATGTATGTATGTATGTATGTATGTATGTATGTCTATTGGCAATATATATCTCCAGATATATATTGATATATTCAGTTGTATATACGTTTAGATTTGACGCTATCTCTTCCTATTTTAGCTAGAGTTGGTTGTTACGTTTTGTACATAAATAGATGTTCGAGCATATGAAATACAGATCAGAGAAAGACTTTTCTGAAACATCTCTTTTATATCATGGTATCAGAGCCCTACCAATTCTGATTTCGTGTTCTTCCACCGACATTCATGTCTACCACCTCAACCTCACCGACGTCTGCCGATCTGACGGTGTCCTCGACTCCGACACCCGCGACTTTTGAGGCTCCGAGGAGAACAATTTCTCCTTATGATCTGAGTCCCAGCGATAACCCCGGATTGGTTCTCTCGCATCCGTTGTTACGAGGAACCAATTACGAAGAGTGGTCCATTAACATCCGACACGCATTGAAATCTCGGAAGAAATTCGGTTTTGTGGATGGCAAGATCCCTCAACCGGATCTAGATTCTCCCGATTACGAGGATTGGGAAACGAATAACTCCTTGATCGTTTCTTGGATCAAGAATACGCTCGAACCTGGATTGCGTTCCGATGTCATTCATCGTGAATTCGCGAGAGACTTGTGGGATTATCTCAAACGCCGTTTCGGTATGACTAATGCCACTCGTCTTCTTCGTCTTCGAGCCGATTTAGCGAACTGTCGACAAAAAGGTATGTCTGTTGAAGCTTATTTCGGTAAGCTCACGAAGTTGTGGGACGATCTTGCGAGTGTTCGTGTATTGAAGAGCTGCAAGTGCGGTCTTTGCACGTGCAACCTTGTGACTGAATTGGAAAAACAAAAACAGGAGGATCGGCTTTATGAATTCTTGCTTGGCTTGGACGACATCAAGTACGGCGTTGTCCGTTCGACGTTGTTGTCCCGAGTTCCTCTTCCCACAGTCGAAGAAGCCTACCTGATCGTTACTCAGGATGAAGAATCGAAGGGTTCTTTGTCTAGGGTTGCTGATGTCTCGGCTTTCTCTGCCGTTTCGGTCGACAAAACCCGTGCGACGTCTGCTGTCAAGGACAAAACGATGGTATGTTCTAACTGCGGTCGCACAGGACATTCGGCGGAGTCGTGTTTTCAAATCCTGGGCTATCCGGAGTGGTGGGGTGATCGTCCTCGGAATCGTACAAATCGTGGTCGTGGTGGTTCCTCTAGCTCTCGTGGCCGTGGAGTGGCTCGTTCGAACGCAGTCTCAGCTGCCCCTGCTGCGTCTTCTCCGGTGATCCTCGACTCTGACAAACCCCCTGTAAGTGGTCTTAGCAACGAACAGTGGCAAACATTGGTCTCGCTCCTCAATGCCGGAAAAATCGGAGCTACGGAGACTATTTCTGGTATGTGCTCTAATGTCCCTTGGATACTCGACACTGGTGCCTCTCACCACATGACCGGATGTCCTGAGTTGTTGACGAACTTGTCTCCGATGACATCGTCGAGACTGATGATTTCAGTCGATACGGTTATGTCTATTTGATGAGACATAAGTCTGAAACACTTGAAATGTTCAAAGCTTTCAGAAACGAAGCACAGAACCAGC
>NW_010965740.1:93493-96170 GCF_000463585.1 Tarenaya hassleriana
CATTTTTTGGGCGGGTCGCTCATTTTCCTCTGACACGCGAAAAAACAAGCGACCGCTCATAAAATGAGCGACCGCTCACAAAATGAGCGACCGCCCATAAAATGGGCGGGTCGCTCATTTTGTCTGAGCTTCCCGAGCATTCTCGAATTCTTGTTCTTCCGTGCCCGCTTCGTGAGGATTCATCGTGGAGTCTTCCTGCAAGGAAAAACAAGCAAAACAACCTACCCATGGCCATCTAACGTCTTATGATGCCTAGAATGTGAGAAGAATTGTGATGCACGACGTTATAAAACCGGTGAAAAACCCGTGTGATCAATGTTCAGCTAGGGCATGACCCGTAACCATGACGATCGAGGCCTTGACAGTTGCTCTATGATACGTGTGTACCGAGTCTAGAATTTATAACCCGATTCACAACTCACCGCAAGGATACGGATCGTCGTAACACGGGGTCGAACGCAAGGACCGATAGTTAAATCCAAATCTAAATCGAAAATAAATCAAAGCAAGTAGAAGTGGAAGTGATGACGAAAATATGTGGAAAGAATGGAGAATAAGGAAATAATGCAATAAAAACGAGTAAACTATCAAGCAACGGTGACTACGGGCGTCGGGATCGTATTCGCGTGTATGGGTGGGTATATGCTAAGCATGCGAGAATCACGATTATAACTTGTGTTCGGGAATCATCAAGCAACAAAGATAGAGAATTCACCTCTCGGTCTACTAACTCACTACCTATAGAGTAACTCGCCAATCTCTCGATCTATTCAAGTTAACCCTAGATGCATGAAGAACGCTATCATCAATCCTAAATCGATTAAAGCATATCTCTATGTGAATAATACGATCTATCCTATTTGATCCGAAACCAAACCCATATCTCTATGTAGTTTAGAATCTAAGATAATTGACCAAGGGGTTAGCAGACATCAATCCAATAAAAGCGCAAATCAATAGAACCGAAACAAATCAAAACCAAAATCCAAGTTAGGGTTCAAACATACCCAAAACACATACGAATCACTAACCCATAGTCGTGGATCTACTCACGGTTCATAGAAAACAGTAAAAATCTCATAAAGAAAGAGATAAAAGAGAGGAAAGAAAGGCTCATGCAGATATGTAGTCTCCACGATCGAATCTTCCTTCTTCTTCCCGAAATCCCGTGAACTTCTATTCTTCTCTCACCAAAAGCTCTCCAAAAGTCTGTATCTAGATGTTCTATGAGGTTCTCTGATGTTCTGGGACGTGGCTAGGGCTTTTTTATAACCCTAGGGCGGCTCCCAAGAGTCCCATTCCCATTAGGATGCTAAAAATCGCGAAACAAGATTTTTTACTGGATCCGGGTCGATTCCAGGTGGATCCGGACCGGATCCAGATGTCTTGATTCAGACCGAATCCAGCCGGATTCGGCCCTGCACCGGCAGAATTCTGATATTCACGGTTTTGCTCATAACTTTCTGCTCTGCTGTCGGATTAACGCGATTTTGTTGTCTACGCAAAGCTCTTGAAGTGCTCTTTCCAATGGTACAAGTCTCGCACGATTTGGACATCTGTAGATAAAGTTATTGATGTCGCAACATGAGTACCTCATCCGGACTTCTCCTTTAATGCACCAAATAGCTCCTTTTCAAGTCCAATCATCTTCGAAACCTGTAACTCTGCAAAACTAACGCACAACCGGGTTTTGTGTCCTAACAAACTCTCATCAAAATATAGAGAAAAATAGGAGTTATCAAATCCCCCCAGACTTAAACCTTTGCTCGTCCTCAAGTAAAGAACGAAGGAATAAATTCTGAAAAACAGGGAATGACGAACATCAATGCAAAACAGGGAATGAGAAACATCAAATAGCATCATCATGAAACTCAAAAGCGAAACATGCATCCAATGCTAGTTTCCCGAGAATCGTACCCAAACCGGTTTACTATGATCTTTCTACCAAAGACTAATCTACCTAGCTATGGGATTTTTATTGTCACCTGGAACCCTTAGAATCTCTACAACTTCACCAAGCATTTTTCCGAACCTATCCTTATCTCAGCTTAGCCTCTTCGATCTAAGTTCTACTTCATACCTGAATTATTACCTTTTTGTAGAATTTCTCTATCAAACGCTAGCATCTCGGGTTTCTAGGACGTTGAAGTTGAAGGACATCGTTTTTCTCTCTTTATTTTCTTTTCTTTCTCTTTTTTTTCTTCTTCTATATTTTTTTTTCTTTTGATGCGATGTCCGACCCATAACTTAGACCGAACCATCGATCGATGCACTCATGTACTCGAACAATTTTCGTTGACGAGATTCTGACAACGGAGTGTCGAGATGCTTTATTTTTCCAAGGCATTTGTTGAACTAGATTTCATCGACATGCAAGACTCGGAAAAGGTTCTAAAAGAAACATATAACCTGGATATAGTAGTTTCAACTCCGTAGGTTCCAAATAATAACCCCATCCCACAAACTTTATATAGAAAGTCTGGAGAACTATCAATTCGACACGGTTCAACCACGTTCAACAAAGTCACTAGATCATCAAGATATTTCTACTCTATTATCCCACAAATCTTCCAAATGATGTTCAAAACGAGTTTTCGAGGTATGCACGTGAACCTATATGAGCCTAAATCTATATGTCAAATGCAATCATGCAAACCTAACAAAAACCCATCTATAT
>NW_010965740.1:96203-96594 GCF_000463585.1 Tarenaya hassleriana
ATATGCAAAAGTGAAAAATTTTCCTAAGTCTATATGTCATGATAAAATGCACCTAAACTAAATGCAGTCCTAAGTAGATAGGCCTGAATGTGTGAAGGATCTATCCACCCTCCAGACTTGAACCATACACCGTCCACGGTGTAGACTCTCGCCCGGAAAAGTAGAATCGAAGAAAACGTATGAAAAGGATCAATAAGAGGGATAGAGAAACTTAGCTCTGCGAAATTCGTTCGCTCGCAATGAAGTTAACTCACATCAAACGCAAAAGCTCTCACGCACGCTATGAATTGGAACCTATCTAACGTTGTCTCTCGGAAGTCGATACTCATCTCGCGTGTGCCGGTGTAAACGCTCATAGAACAACAAACGTTATCCGAACAAAAGCATAATA
>NW_010965740.1:97064-97603 GCF_000463585.1 Tarenaya hassleriana
TTCGCCGTCATTTAGCAATCGACTAATCTCCCAAATCGCCTCCCAATTGTTGTAGATGTTCTCGTCACCTGTAATCATAGTAAGGAGGAGAGCAAACTAGTGTAGATGGTTAGAAAAAAAAACTATACATAGGACTCGACAAAAAGACTCGAAAAAGACACGACTCAATATATACACAAGCAAGATCTAGAATCGATAACACTTGAGATTGATCGGGCCATAACAAGCATGAGTGACTTCTTTCAGAAACTTGACTCAGACCATATCACATGCAACTCGGACCATGTCAGTTTCTCAGACGATAGAAAGTGGCTAGAAGATGTCATCCTCAGGCCAGTAGAAACAAGTAAGCATCGTTTTAATAATCTCATACTTGTTTTTTACTCTTTCATTGCAGATGATCAAGCATGGATGACACATGTCGAGAAATCAGAGCATGTGAGACACCCGCATAGACCACCACCCCGACCTCCAGATTCATCACTCTCAGACCCTCCCATCATTTGAGCAAGATAGGTCGAGCTAATGACGTTAAACAA
>NW_010965740.1:100028-101798 GCF_000463585.1 Tarenaya hassleriana
AATTGATAAAGACCTAGAAATAGGCTAACCAGTCCCCGGCAACGGCGCCAAAAACTTGATACGTGTGTACCGAGTCTAAAATCTATAACCCGATTCACAACTCACCGCAAGGATACGGATCGTTCGTAACACGGGGTGAACGCAAGGACCGGTAGCTAAATCCAAATCTAAATCGAAAATAAATCAAAGCAAGTAGAAGTGGAAGTGATGATGAAAATATGTGGAAAAAATGGAGAATAAGGAAATAATGTAATAAAAACGAGTAAACTATCAAGCAATGGTGACTACGGGCGTCGAGATCGTATTCGCGTGTATTGTATATGCTAAGCATACGAGAATCACAATTATGACTTGTGTTCGAGAATCATCAAGCAACAAAGATCGAGAATTCACCTCTCGGTCTACTAACTCACTACCTACAGAGTAATTCGTCAATCTCTCGATCTATTCAAGTTAACCTTAGATGCATGAAGAACGCTATCATCAACCCTAAATCGATTAAACCATATCTCTATGTGAATAATACGATCTATCCTATTGATTTTGATCCGAAACCAAACCCATATCTCTATGTAGTTTAGAATCTAAGATAATTGACCAAGGGGTTAGCAAACATCAATCCAATAAAAGCGCAAATCAATAGAACCGAAACAAATCAAAACCGAAATCCAAGTTAGGGTTCAAACATACCCAAAACACATACGAATCACTAACCCATAGTCGTGGATCTACTCACGGTTCATAGAAAACAATAAAAATCTCATAAAGAAAGAGATAAAAGAGAGGAAAGAAAGGCTCATGCAGATGTGTAGTCTCCACGATCAAATCTTCCTTCTTCTTCCCGAAATCCCGTAAACTTCTATTCTTCTCTCACCAAAAGCTCTCCAAAAGTCTGTATCTAGGTGTTCTATGAGGTTCTCTGATGTTCTGGGACGTGGCTAGGGCTTTTTTATAACCCTAGGGCGGCTCCCAAGAGTCCTATTCCCATTAGGATGTTGAAAATCGCGAAACATGGTTTTTTACTGGATCCGTGCCGAATCTAGGTGGATCCGAACTGGATCCAGATGTCTTGATTCGGACCGAATCCAACTGGATTCGGCCCTGCACTGGTAGAATTCTGATCTTCACGGTTTTGCTCATAACTTTCTGCTCCGGTGTCGGATTTACGCGATTTCGGTGTCACGCAAAGTCTTGAAGTGCTCTTTCCAATGGTATAAGTCTCGCACGATTTTGACTTCTGTAGAGAAAGTTATTGATGTCGCAACATGAGTACCTCATCCGGACTTCTCCTTTAATGCTCCAAATAGCTCTTTTTCGACTCCAATCATCTTCGAAACCTGTAACTCTGCAAAACTAACGCACAACCGGGTTTTGTGTCCTAACACGTCTAGAATGTCTATGATTGCATATGATTATCCCGTAAAACCTAGACAAACTCTCATCAAAATATAGAGAAAAATAGGAGTTATCAAATCCCCCCAGACTTAAACCTTTGTTCGTCCTCGAGTAAAGAACGAAGGAATAAAATCTGCAAAACAGGGAATGAGGAACATCAAATAGCATCATCATAAAACTCAAAAGCAAAACATCCATCCAATGCTAGTTTCCCGAGAATCGTACCTAAACCGGTTTACTATGATCTTTCTACCAAAGACTAATCTACCTAGCTATGGGATTTTTATTGTCACCTGGAACCCTTAGAATCTCTACAACTTCACCAAGCATTTTTCCGAACCTATCCTTATCTCAGCTTAGCCTCTTCGGTCTAAG
>NW_010965740.1:101850-103900 GCF_000463585.1 Tarenaya hassleriana
TGGACGTTGAAGTTGAAGGACATCGTTTTTCTCTCTTTCTTTTCTTTTCTTTCTGTTTTTTTTCTTCTTACATATTTTTTTTTCTTTTGATGTGATGTCCGACCCATAACTTAGACCGAACCATCGATCGATGCACTCATGTACTCGAACGATTTTCGTTGACGAGATTCTGACAACGGAGTGTCGAGATGCTTTATTTTTCCAAGGCATTTGTTGAACTACATTTCATCGACATGCAAGACTCGGAAAAGGTTCTAAAAGAAACATATAACCTGGATATAGTCGTTTCAACTCCGTAGGTTCCAAATAATAACCCCATCCCACAAACTTTATATAGAAAGTCTGGAGAACTATCAATTCGACACGGTTCAATCACGTTCTACAAAGTCACTAGATCATCAAGATATTTCTACTCTATTATCCCACAAATCTTCCAAATGATGTTCAAAACGGGTTTTCGAGGTATGCACGTGAACCTATATGAGCCTAAATCTATATGTCAAATGCAATCATGCAAACCTAACAAAAACCCATCTATATGAAAATAAAATAAAAAAACGTGTGAATGCAACTAATGCAAAGTGATATGCAAAAGTGAAAAATTTTCCTAAGTCTATATGTCGTGATGAAATGCACCTAAACTAAATGCAGTCCTAAGTAGATAGGCTTGAATGCGTGAAGGATCTATCCACCCCCAGACTTGAACCATACACCGTCCACGGTGTAGACTCTCGCCCGGAAAAGTAGAATCGAAGACAACGTATGAAAATGATCAATAAGAGGGATAGAGAAACTTAGCTCTGCGAAATTCGTTTGCTCGCAACGAAGTTAACTCACATCAAACGCAAAAGCTCTCACGCATGCTGTGAATTGGAACCTATCCAACGTTGTCTCTCGAAACTCGATGCTCATCTCTCGTGTGCCGGTGTAAACGCTCATAGAACAACAAACGTTATCTGAACAAAAGCATAATAATAGCAATGCATTCTGAAAGATCCAAAATATAATCATGGTCTCTACTACCTACGCTACGAAGAAAAAGAAAAAGAAAAGTTACCTAATGCTCGGGTTGCCTCCCGAGAAGCGCTTGTTTAGCTCTGAGAGTGATGAATCTGGAGGTCGGGGTGGTGGTCTATGCGGGTGTCTCACATACTCTGATTTCTCCACATGTGTCATCCATGATTGATCATCTGCAATGAAAGAGTAAAAAACAAGTATGGGATTATTAAAATGATGCTTACTTGTTTCTACTGGCCTGAGGATGACATCTTCTAGCCAATTTCTATCGTCTGAGAAACTAACATGGTCCGCATTGCATGTGATATGGTCTGAGTCAAGTTTCTGAAAGAAGTCACTCATGCTTGTTATGGCCCGATCAATCTCAAGTGTATGGGAGATAGACTCATGTTCCGTTTCTCCTTCATTTAGCAATCGAGTAATCTCCCAAATCGCCTCCCAATTGTTGTAGATGTTCTCGTCATCTGTAATCATAGTAAGGGGAGAGCAAACCAGTGTAGATGGTTAAAAAACATGATGAAAATATGTGGAAAGAATGGAGAATAAGGAAATAATGAAAAAAAAATGAGTAAACTATCAAGCAACGGTGAATACGGGCGTCGGGATTGATACGTGTGTACCGTGTCTAAAATCTATAACCCGATTCACAACTCACCGCAAGGATACGGATCGTCGTAACACGGGGTCAAACACGAGGATCAGTTGCTAAATCCAAATCTAGATCGAAAATAGATCAAAGCAAGCAAGCAAGTGATGGTAGAAATATGTAGAATCTATGGAAAACGAAATAAGAAAGCAATGAAAACGAGTGACCTATCAAACAAGGATGACTACGGGTGTCGGGATCGTATTCGCGTGTATGGGTATTTACTAAGCATGCGAGAATAACAACATCGTACTTGTATTCGAGAATCATCAAGCAACAAAAATAGAGAATTCACCTCTCGGTCTACTAACTCACTACCTAGAATAACTCGTCAATCTCTCGATCTATTCAAGTTAACCCTAGATGCATGAAGAACGCTATCATCAA
>NW_010965740.1:104102-104328 GCF_000463585.1 Tarenaya hassleriana
AATCTCTCCACTAGCCGAGAGTCAACACCGTGGACGGTGTTTGATTCAAGTCTGGGGGGGAGGAATGCACTAACGCACATCGTACCAATGAACCCTACACATCATGCATCATTTCTTCTTAAAAAAAAAAAAAAGTCTTGCATTTTGTACACAGTTGCATGGATCGTCATCAATAGGTTGCACATGTACATATAGGTCTAGGAATGCTTGCATACACTTGCATAAG
>NW_010965740.1:105912-107522 GCF_000463585.1 Tarenaya hassleriana
TCTGCCAAAGTCGGCTGTTCTTCCTCTCTACTTAATTAGGGTTCTAATCACTTTCTTATAAAGTGATTTAACCCTAATTTCGGTTTAATTTGGATCTCACCAAAAGCTCTTAGAATTCTCTGAAAGTCGGCTCTCAAAAGTCTCTACTTTATTAGGGTTCTTTATCTCCTTCTTATAAGTGATTTAACCCTAATTCGGTTTAATTTCGGAAAAACTGAAGCCCGGAACGGTCGGTCCAGAGATACACGCGGACCGTCCGTTCCAGCACGTGGAACGGACGTTCCGCTCACGTGGACCGTCCGGTCTGGTTCGGGCGGCCCGTCCGTTCTGGACTTTCTGGTCCGTCCGTTCCAGCCCCTTCCGTCTCTGCTTTTCGTCGTTTTCCCTCGTGCATTTGTCCTTCCCTGCGTGTGTGACCCTGTAGGCTCATTCGACATAGCAGTATAACCTGAAATCCCTATTTCGGGTATACAAGTCATAGGCGGTCTCTAGCAAGACACTATGACTACCTATCTCGAATAGAGTTGGTTCGTGATCTTACGAACACCAGTGATGATTCCGGCTGATGATCCTTTTGTATCGCGATATCATATGTCGAACATAAGGCATGGACAAGCCACCTTATCTGATTCGACTGCTTTCTCGTTTACTGAGTTCGATTGTCTGAAATAGACGACGTTCGTCTATAGTGCGGCCACACATTTCTACAGTCTCGCTCACACGAGGGGCCCAGCGATATCTCTCTCTTTTATGAGAGGTACAAATCCCGTCTTGACTATCTACAATCCAGTACATGATTCGTTTCGTACCTGATATACGCCTTTATAGTCCTCCTGTTACGCAGGACGTTTGACGTAATCAAAGCACGCAACTCCTCATGTTGGATTCCGTAGATATCTCAGGTCTTAGGATCCAATCATGGAACCGTCATATGAGATTCAAGTCATGACGCTAGTCCATGTAACAATCTCATGTGGGTCAATCCAGTATTCCGTTCTCCAACGAATACCTATGATTGTGATCGTATCCAATACTTATGATCATCTATGTGATCATCAATCACACATCATACTAGTCTTATTATGTCATCATTCCAATAATTTCCTAAGTATGGCGGACCGAGATTGTTCAGCTCCGGACCAGGCCTTCGTTTTTGCTTGGTCTGCCAGCCTTGCTCGGAGCTGAGGGACGGAGTGCACGGGCGGACTGGCGACTCTTCTTGCGGTCCAGAGCTGACCAAATTTGGTCAGCTCCGGACCGAACGAGTTCACTTTCTCGTCTTTTCTCTTTCCGGATCCAATCCGTCCGTTCCGGCATACGAGTCCGTCCGTTCCAGACCTAAAATCTGGAAGATTATGCTTCTGTCTTCTCCGTTTCGTCCCAAAAACCCTCGAGTTCCTGCAATGGTCAAAACCTAGTCCCAGAGACCTAAAGATGGCTCTAATATGCCTAGTATGTGTGGAAACCGTCTAGAAACCAAAGGCATACTCGTATAAAATCTGGATAAAGTCCGAGCCATCAAAAACATAGCCAGACTGCGATCTGTAGTCATCCGGGTCTGACTGAAAACTAGCATCGGTGTAACCTCTTACAGCGAGCTCGTCTTCCGA
>NW_010965740.1:112471-113178 GCF_000463585.1 Tarenaya hassleriana
CGGCTACCCCTCCCAGCCTCAGGACGACTTCCAGAGGTTCATGTATCAGGCGATGCTCGACACGAGAGGCGCCTTAGACAAAGTCGTCTCCGATATGCGGAGCCATGTCGACTCAGAGATGACGAGCATGTACACCAGATGGTGCGGGACTTCTTCCCAGCTCGTCGACCAGATGCAGGCACTCAGACTCCAGCATGATGCCTTATACGTGGAGTTCCATGGATTCCGCAGCCGGCTATTCCCCGACGAGCAGCCGCCGGCACCTATGGAGGACGATAGAGACGATGCACCAGCGGACACTTAGTTCGCTGATCAGGTAGGCATTTCCCCTTATCCGATTTAGTAGTGATGTAGTAGGCCTTTCCAATGTATTACTGGGACTCGGATTTTGTATACTCTGGATTTCTTTATCTATATGCGAGTCTCTATGTTATTTTTCGGGTAACGTTTATTTTTCTATGAGCAATCATACCGATACACGAGAGATGAGTATCATTTTCTGAGAGACGACGATTGGATAGATTCTGGTTCATAGAGTGAGTGAGAGCTCTTGCGTTTGACGTGAGTTAACTTCATTGCGAGCGAACGAATTCCGCAGAGCTAAGTTTCTCTACCCCTCTTATTGGTTCTTTTCATATGTCGTTTTCGATTCTACTTCTTCGGACGAGAGTCTACACCGTGGACGGTGTATGGTTCAAGTCTGGGGG
>NW_010965740.1:113313-114862 GCF_000463585.1 Tarenaya hassleriana
CAAAAATCATCTATATGGAAAAAAGAAAAAGAAAACGTGAATGCAACTAATGCAAAGTGATATGCAAAAGTGAAAAATTTTCCTAAGTCTATATGTCATGATAAAATGCACCTAACTAAATGCAATCCTAAATAGATAGGCCTGAACGTGTGAAGGATCTATCCACCTCCGGACTTGAACCATACACCGTCCACGGTGTAGACTCGCGCCCGGAGAAGTAGAATCGAAAACGACATATGAAAAGAACCAATAAGAGGGGTAGAGAAACTTAGCTCTGCGGAATTCGTTCGCTCGCAATGAAGTTAACTCACGTCAAACGCAAGAGCTCTCACGCACTCTATGAACCGGAATCTATCCAATCGTCGTCTCTCGGAAAATGATACTCATCTCTCGTCTGTCGGTATGAACGCTCACAGAAAAATAAACGTTACCCGAAAAATAACATAGAGACTCGCATATAGATAAAGAAATCCAGAGTATACAAAATCCGAGTCCCAGTAATACATTGGAAAGGCCTACTACATCACTACTAAATCGGATAAGGGGAAATGCCTACCTGATCAGCGAACTAAGTGTCCGCTGGTGCATCGTCTCTATCGTCCTCCATAGGTGCCGGCGGCTGCTCGTCGGGGAATAGCCGGCTGCGGAATCCATGGAACTCCGCGTATAAGGCATCATGCTGGAGTCTGAGTGTCTGCATCTGGTCGACGAGGTGGGAAGAAGTCCCGCACCTGGTGCACATGCTCGTCATCTCTGAGTCGACATGGCTCCGCATATCGAAGACAGCTTTGTCTAAGGCGCCTCTCGTGTCGAGCATCGCCTGATACATGAACCTCTGGAGCTGAATCCGCCGGGGGAAAAGGAGGGGCTGTAATCATCTGGAGCTCGTGTGGAGGCGGCAGGCGATGGAGCTGAATCCGCCGGGGGAAAAGGAGGTGGCGAGTGCGTATGCGAAGGGCCGACCTCCGTGGTGTGAAATGCTGGAGGAGATGGGTGTGCAGGTGGGCCATCGTACGCGCCCTCCTCGAGTCCAGCCTGCTGTGCTGCAGAGAACTGGAATCGAAGTCTGTCAATGGAGATCGGTGGCAGGTGAATGTTGGGCAAGGTGAAACGTTGGCTGGTGCCCTGCTGGTCGTAGTACAACCAGAGATGGTTGCCCCGAATGGTCTCCAACGAAACTTTGCTGCGCAGAGCAGCCAAGTCGAGAACTGTAGCGCCCTTGAGGCGGGAACGCTCATACCGTCCGACGTTCACGCCGACTCTTCTCGCGATCATGGTGACGAGGCCACCACATCGGACATAGACGCCTGACTCCGAGCGGGCTGTCTGATGTAAGTGTAGAGCGACCCGCGATGCTAAATCGACCTGCCCCATGCCCCAATCGTCCCCACCATAGATAGGGGATAAGGCGTACCTGATGAAAAGAAGCTCGGTCTGGTTAAGCCCTCTAAGCTCTGTCTTGCCGAAGACGACGTGAGCAAGGAGCATGTGGAAGTATCTGATCGTCGGATGTCGGATCCATGTGGACTTGAGGATGCTGAACTTGAAG
>NW_010965740.1:114872-115959 GCF_000463585.1 Tarenaya hassleriana
AATGCCTTCAGCCGATCCGGATGTATGGAGGGTAGGGCTGTTGTAGCTCCGCGCGGAACGCCCAGGATGTCGACGAACTGTGCCATCGTGAGGCGGTACTGCTGGCCTGCTATCCAGAAAGCCATGAAGGCTCGGTGTGCCTCGCCAGTCGAGGGTATGAATAGGCGAAGTGAGCCAAGAAACACCGCGGTCAGCTGGCGGTATGTGTCTTCCCGTATGTGTAGTAGGGTCTCCCATTGTATCCTTGCGCATAACTCGCGCACTGAGTCGTAGAGCCCGAGCTGACGGATCTCAGTGCTTGCGAATTTCGTGCTCCGGATGACTTGATAGAAACCGCTAGCACGCTCCTGCATCTCTGGTGCTGGTAGGAGAAATCGTGGTGTGTTGTCCGGGTCAGGAACGCTGGGGGTGTACGGGCTTAGCTCGGTGATCGTGTTTTGGCCTGTCTCGAATTCCTCTAAAAATGGCAGATGATCGATGTAGTCCGGGTTATGGCGGTTCCTGGTCATCCTGGTGGCCATCTGAAACTCAAAGACAAGTAGAGTGAGCGCGGTCGAGACCGCGGTGAAAACGCGCAAAAATGCGCAAAGAGTTCAGAGGCTGGATCTGGTCCGTTTCCAGGTGGAATCGGTCCGGATCCAGGTTCGTCTTCTCCGCCCAGAACTGCGTCTCGCTTGGGTCCGGATCCAACTGGATCCGATCCGGGTCCAGTTTCTGCGAACCCAGATCGAAAATCTCCGAAAAAAATCTACAAAATCGGACCAAAATCGAGCATCCAAATGTATGGGCAATGTGAATCTAACCTATTCTCATCATAATCAACCCATAATACCTATCCAAAACCACGAAATCATCTCCACAATCAAATCTCCCTAAACCTCTCATGAACCCTAGCAACCCAAATCCGAAAATTACTCATAATAAAACAATGTTTGAGCCATGAAATAGGTAGGGAAGCATACCTGGGCGTCGTATATGTGGAATCAGAGAGAGGAAGAGGTGACAATAGGAGGGCCGAATCGAGAGAGAAAACCTAAGTGAGAGAGAGAGCTGAGTTCGGCCCTCTTAAGTAGACTCGCGAAATTGG
>NW_010965740.1:116039-116667 GCF_000463585.1 Tarenaya hassleriana
GGTGTCTGAAGTGGATCCGGTCCGTTTCCAGGTGGAATCGGTCCGGATCCGGTGTCTGTGAATCTTCAACTTCGTTCCCAATTTTCGCCGAATGACTTGCAACTCGTGATCTAGACATCTACACACCAGGGAAAACACCACGTAGGCTCCCCAAATCCAAAAACCTCATGTCTAATGCAACTAAAAAGGTCCAAAAGTCCAAAAACTCCTAAAACTATACAAAGACCTCGGGTTGCCTCCCGAGAAGCACTTCTTTATGGTCGATAACTAGACCGTGTGTGAGCTCAGGCTGGTGGTGGTAATTCGAGAGGAAGAACGCCTCTCTCGCCCATAGGATCAGCCGAGTTATACAGCTTCAGACGCTGCACATTTACCTTGAACATGCTACCCTTGCTGTCGTATAGTTCCACCGCTCCGTGGTCGAAAACTCAATGGATCTTGAATGGACCGGACCACTTGGACTTCAGCTTTCCTGGAAATAATCGCAAACGAGAGTTAAAGAGAAAGACAAGATCACCTGAGTGGAATGATCGCTGAATAATGTGTCGATCGTGCCATTTCTTCGTTCTCTCCTTGTAGATCTTCCCGTTCTCGTACGCGTCAAGTCTGATCTCCTCAAGATGGTGTA
>NW_010965740.1:116815-118894 GCF_000463585.1 Tarenaya hassleriana
AGGCGAAATGACCTGCATAATCAGAAGAATGGCAATGGAAAATTACCTGTTGCACTTCTTCCTCGGGAATGCATCATCGGAACATCCCATCGGTACCACGCTTGAACAAGAACGGGTCGTCCCAAAAATAATCCCGCACATCATGGAGGAACTTCTTCCTTCTGTTATAATTAAGCTCGGATGGGAGTATTCGGGAGACCAAATAGTTCACGTAGTCTGCGTACCATGGGTCTTCGTGTCGGATAGTGACTGCCATAATCTGTTCCTCTCGCAAAGAATCATCGATCGGGAGAGGATCGGGTATCGCAAGGCGTGAAAGGTGGTCTGCAACTATGTTCTCCGTGCCTTTGCCCGAATCTCGACGTCAAACTCTTGTATGAGTAACATCCATCGAATCAATCGAGGTTTGGCATCTTTCTTCGTCAGCAAGTACTTCAAAACCGCGTGGTCTGAGTATACGATTACCTTCCGCCCCACCAAGTACGACCTGAACTTAGAATCCCGCTTGTAGAATCTTCGCTGTGGTCTTCGAAGCGGCGAAATGACCTGCATAATCAGAAGAGTGACAATGGAAAATTACTTGTTGTACTTCTTCCTCGGGAATGCATCGTCGAAACATCCCATCGGTACCACGCTTGAACAAGAACGGGTCGTCCCAAAAATAATCCCGCACATCATGGAGGAACTTCTTCCTTCTGTTATAATTAAGCTCCTTCCGTTATAATTAAGCTCGGACGGGAGTATTTGGGAGACCAGATAGTTCACGTAGTCTGCGTACCATGGGTCTTCGTGTCGGGTAGTGATTGCCATAATCTGTTCCTCTTGCAGAAAATCATCGATCGGGAGAGGGTCGGATATTGCAAGGGGTGAAAGGTGGTCTGCAACTGTGTTCTCCGTGCCTTTGCGATCCCGAATCTCGACGTCAAACTCTTGTATGAGTAGCATCCATCGAATCAGTCGAGGTTTGGCGTCTTTCTTCGTCAGCAAGTACTTCAAGGCCGCGTGGTCTGAGTATACGATCACTTTCCGTCCCACCAAGTACGACCTGAATTTCTCAAAAGCAAACACCACAGCAAGTAACTCTTTCTCAGTAGTAGTGTAATTTACCTGCACATCATCAAGAGTTCTGCTTGCGTAGTAGATGGCGTGGTGTTTGTGATCCTTCTTCTGCCCCAGCACTGCTCCAACCACATAATCGCTAGCATCGCACATCAGCTAAAACGGTAGAGTCCAATCGGGGGGCTGTATGATCGGTGGTGAGATCAGAGCTGCCTTCAAAGTCTGGAAGGCCTTCGAGCATTCTGCAGTAAACCTGAAAGGTACATCCTTCACCAATAGCTCGGTAAGTGGTCTAGAGATCTTGGAGAAGTACTTGATGAACCGCCGATAAAATCCCGCATGTCCTAGAAAACTGCGAATGCCTTTGACGTTCACGGGCGGGGGAAGCTTTTCAATAACCTCTATCTTCACTCTGTCTACCTCGATTCCCCTAGAAGACACCTTATGTCCTAAGAAGTACTTGATGAACCGCCGATAAAATCCCGCATGTCCTAGAAAACTGCGAATGCCTTTGACGTTCACGGGCGGGGGAAGCTTTTCAATAACCTCTATCTTCACTCTGTCTACCTCGATTCCCCTAGAAGACACCTTATGTCCTAAAACAATCCCTTCTTGGTGCAAGAAGGGATTGTTTTAGGACATAAGGTGTCTTCTAGGGAAATCGAGGTAGACAGAGCGAAGATAGAGGTCATTGAGAAGTTTTCTGGGACATGCGGGATTTTATCGACGGTTCATCAAGGACTTCACCAAGAACTCTAGACGACTTACCGAGCTATTGGCGAAAGTCGTACCGTTTAGGTTCACTGCAGAATGCTCGAAGGCCTTCCAGACTTTGAAGGCAGCTGATAACTCCTATTTTTCTCTATATTTTTATGAGAGTTTGTCTAGGTTTTACGGGATAATCATATGCAATCATAGACATTCTAGGCGTGTTAGGACACAAAACCCGGTTGTGCTTTAGTTTTGCAAAGTTACAGGTTTCGAAGATGATTGGACTCGAAAAGGAGCTATTTGGAGCGT
>NW_010965740.1:118969-119995 GCF_000463585.1 Tarenaya hassleriana
GTAGGAATAAGCTCGTTCTTCTCGTTCTGGATCACGGTCATGCCTCCCTTCTTGGGTACAAACTGCACAGGACTCCCCCACGTACTATCCGAAATAGGGTATATAATACCCACATCTAACAGCTTCATGACTTCCTTCCTAACTACCTCTTTCATCGTCGGATTCAATCTACGTTGATGCTCAACAGAGGATTTCGACTCATCATCTAAGTGAATACGATGCATGCATAACGAAGGGCTAAGTCCCTTAATATCATCCAAAGTATATCCAAGAACACCCCTATAACCTCTAAGCAAATCACTCAACTGTTCCACCTGGGGTTCTAGCAATGCAGCATTCACTATAATCGGATAAGTCGAGTTAGGTCCAAGGAAAACATACCTGAGCCCTTCGGGTAAGGGCTTCATCTCCACCTTCCGGGCGTTCTCTAAACTCCAATCAGCTTTATTTAGCTTTCCCGTGTGAAGTGGTGGCTCTCTGGGCTCTAGAACGTCTTTATTAGTCGTCGTGGAGGGTTCGGAGACGTTCGTAGAAGAATCGGGTGCGTCGATGTGAAAAACGTCCGATTTGCTCAGAGACTGGATCCGGTCCGATTCCAGGTGGAATCGGTCCGTTTCCAGTTTGTCTTCGCCAGCCAGTGTTTGGATCCGGTCCGTTTCCAGGTGAAATCGGTCCGGATCCACCTTCTCTAAAAATCCAACTCCGGAAGGTATTTGGATCCGGTCCGTTTGCAGGTGGAATCGGTCCGGATTCAGCTTCTGTAAAACTCCAATTTCGTTCGATCCTTCATTCAATGCTCGCGTAAGCTCCCGGATATCCTCCCAATTGCTGTATATACTCTCATTTGACGCAAGGAGAGATATCTCTAAAGGATCGACTTCCCGAAGCTGATCGAAGACTTCTTGAGTGAGGATTTCATGCACATCGACATAGCATGCTGAATCGGTGGTGGATGGCTGCTTCATGTTGTGATCTAAGGTGAACTCCACAGTCTCGTCACCTATCTTCATCGTAAGACGACCAGCA
>NW_010965740.1:120538-122674 GCF_000463585.1 Tarenaya hassleriana
CTCTCATTTGACGCAAGGAGAGATATCTCTAAAGGATCGACTTTCCGAAACTGATCGAAGACTTCTTGAGTGAGGATTTCATGCACATCTAACATAGCATGCTGAATCGGTGGTGGATGGCTGCTTCATGTTGTGTCTAAGGTGAACCCCACAGTCTCGTCACCTATCTTCATCGTAAGACAACCAACACGAGCATGAACCACCGCATCGACCGTGTTTAAGAACGGTCGGTCTAGTATAATCGGTATCTTCGAGTCTTCGTCCATGTCTAAAACAACAAAATCAACGGGAACATAATAATCCCCGACTTTCAATGGGACGTCCTCGAGAATACCTGCAGAATATTTGACGGATCGATCCGCCAACTGTAGTGCCATCCTCGTTGGCTTGAGATCTCCAATGTTGAGCTTCTTATAGATGGACAACGGAAGCAAACTCACACTGGCACCCAGATCGCACAACGCACGGTCAATCTCAATGTTCCCGATTTTGCAAGGAATCGAGAAACTACCTGGGTCTGACCTCTTCAGTGGTAACTGATGCTGCAAAATCGCAGCACTCACTTCGGTGCTTAGAGCTACTGTCTCTTTCTCGATCACTCTCTTCTTGGTCAGAATATCTTTCATAAATTTCGCATAAGAAGGTATCTGGAGCATAGCCTCGTAAAAGGGTATTGTGACTTCCAGCTTCTGAAGCATATCAGCAAATCTCGAGAACTGTGTATCCTCTACATGCTTCTTCAACCGAGAAGGGAAAGGAACGGATGGTACATAAGGTGGAGGCGCTACATAAGGCGGTTCGGCTTCCTCTAGATGCACCTTAGGTGTCTCGGATGTCGTCCCTTCCTCTACAGCAGTGGTAGGGATCGTTTTCCGCTCCTTAGTCCAATGGCGTTGACGTGCTCTTGTGGATTTGGTTCCGGCTTTCCAGAAAACGTGCCTTGCGGTCTAGAAGGTTGTGATGCAAGCTGTGATATCTGCGTATCTACGAGCTTCATGTGTGCGTCCATCCCGTCAAGTCTCCTCTCAAAGGTGTCTTGTCTAGCTCTAATGCTTTGCACCTCGGTTTTCAGCTCAGTAAACGACGTCTTTTGGTCGAGCATTAGCTGGGCAAGCATCGTCTTGATGTATGCTTCTTCATTCTTTGCCGGTAGAGGAGCTCGGTAACCCTGATTCTGCTGCCCGTAGCCTGGATTCTGTTACACATATCCCTGGTTCTGCCCATGAAAACGTGACTGAGTGAAGCCTGGGGGATTATGAGGGATTCTAGAAACGCCTTGCTGCTGCACATTCAATGCTCCGCTCGGGTTTCCGTAGGAGAAACCAGGATGGTTCCTAGGCGCGTTCGGGTTGTAGAGATTGGAAGGATTCTGGTATTGATTCCTTCCTACATAGTTGACGTCCTCAACCGGTTCTTCCTCTGATGTGGCCTGATCTACCAAGAACATTCCAGGCTGGACTTTCTGCGGGTTAGATGTATTCTTGAGTCCCATGTGCTGCTTGATTGCCGATAAATCAGACATGACTGCCTTCAAAGCAGCGGACTCGCCCAAATCTACCCGTCCTGTGGAGCGTCGGATGCTATCTCCTAACATCCCTCTTGCTTTAGCCATCTTCGCAATCTGCATCTCTAGGGTGTCAAAGGGAATGTCATATACACTCCCTCCACAAGTTGCGTCCATCCATGCTCTAGTATCGTCTCTCAGTCCGTGGATGAACGTGGAAAGCAACAGTCGCTTATCCATGCCGTGGTGTGGACAAAGGCGTTGATAGCCTTTGAATCTCTCCCATGCGTCGTACAGACTCTCATCACTCTCCTGAGTGAAGCTATGTATGGCTCTCTGTGCAGTTCGGGTCTTCTCTGGGGAGTATTATTTCGCCATGAATTGCTCCTCTAGCTCTCCCCATGTCGGAATCGAGTTTGGCTCAAGAGTGTAGAGCCAATCTCTTGCCCGGTCCATCAGTGAAAAAGGAAAGGCCTCCAAGTATACATCTTCAATAGTCATCCCTCGAGTCTTCCTAACTGATCTGCACATCATCTTGAACTGAGTCAAGTGAGCAATGGGATCTTCTGTGAGCCGCCCTCTGAAACTCGCCTGACTGAACATCGTGATGCACTGTGGCGGTAGCTCGAAAC
>NW_010965740.1:123036-126680 GCF_000463585.1 Tarenaya hassleriana
GCATTATTTATCCGTTATACGATTAGCATGTTTGTTGTATTTCGGCATCCTTGGATCATTAGAGAATGATTCTAAACTCCCTAGTCAGTCATTGATACGTGTGTACCGAGTCTAAAATATATAACTCGAGTCACAACTCACCGCAATGATACGGATCGTCGTAACACGGGGTCGAACACGAGGACCGGTTGCTAAATCCAAATCTAAATCGAAAATAGATCAAAGCAAGCAAGCAAGTGATAGTAGAAATATGTAGAATCTATGGAAAAAGAAATAAGAAAGCAATGAAAACGAGTGACCTATCAAACAAGGATGATTACGGGTGTCGGGATCGTATTCGCGTGTATGGGTATTTACTAAGCATGCGAGAATAACGACATCGTACTTGTATTCGGGAATCATCAAGCAACAAAAATAGAGAATTCACCTCTCGGTCTACTAACTCACTACCTAGAATAACTCGTCAATCTCTCGATCTATTCAAGTTAACCCTAGATGCATGAAGAACGCTATCATGAATCCTAAATCGATTAAACCATATCTCTATGTGAATAATACGATTCATTCATCAATTTCGATCCGAAATGAAACCCATATCTCTATGTGATTCAGAATCTCAGAATATTGGCCAAGTGATTAGCAAACACCAATAGAAAAGAAAGCATAGATCGATAAACCGAAACAAGCATAACGTCAAAATCCAAGTTAGGGTTCAAACATACCCAAAACACATACGAATCCCTAACCCATAGCCGTGGATCTACTCACGGTTCATAGAAAACAACAAAAAGCTCATAAAGAAAGAGATAAAAGAGAGGAAAGAAAATCTCATGCAGATGTGTAGTCTCCACGATCGAATCTTCCTTCTTCTTCCCGAAATCCCGTGAACTTCTATTCTTCTCTCTCCAAAAGCTCTCCAAAAATCTGTGTCTAAGTGTTCTCTAAGGGTCTCTGTTGTACTAGGACGTGGCTAAGGCTTTTTTATAACCCTAGGGCGGCTCCCAAGAGTCCTATTCCCATTCTGATGTTGAAAATCGCGAAACAGGGTTTTAGACTGGATCCGGGCCGTTTCCAGGTGGATCGGACCGGACCCAGATTCCTGGGCTCAAGCTCAGCTGTCTTGATTCGGATCGGATCCAGTTGGATCCGGCCCTGCACTGGCAGTTTTCTGGTCTTCACAATTTCGCTCATAACTTTCTGCTCCGGTGTCGGATTTACGCGATTTTGGTGTCTACGCGAAGCTCTTGAGGTGTTCTTTCCAATGGTCTCGGAGATTTGGATCTCTGTAAAGAAAGTTATCGATGTCGCAACATGAGTACCTCATCCGGACTTCTCCTTTAACACTCCAAATAGCTCCTTTTCGAGTCCAATCATCTTCGAAACCTGTAATCTGCAAAACTAAAGCATAACCGGGTTTTTGTGTCCTAACACGCCTAGAATGTCTATGAATGCATGTAATTATCCTGTAAAACCTAGACAAACTCTTATCAAAATATAGAGAAAAATAGGAGTTATCAGGGATCGTATTCGCGTGTATGGGTATATGCTAAGCATGCGAGAATCACGATTATGACGTGTTCGGGAATCATCAAGCAACAAAGATAGAGAATTCACCTCTCGGTCTACTATCTCACTACCTACAGAGTAACTCGTCAATCTCTCGATCTATTCAAGTTAACCCTAGATGCATGAAGAACGCTATCATCAACCCTAAATCGATTAAAGCATATCTCTATGTGAATAATACGATCTATCCTATTGATTTTGATCCGAAACCAAACCCATATCTCTATGTAGTATAGAATCTAAGATAATTGACCAAGGGGTTAGCAAACATCAATCCAATAAAAGCGCAAATCAATAGAACCGAAACAAATCAAAATCGAAATCCAAGTTAGGGTTCAAACATACCCAAAACACATACGAATCCCTAACCCATAGTCGTGGATCTAGTCACGGTTCATAGAAAACAATAAAAAGCTCATAAAGAAAGAGATAAAAGAGAGGAAAAAAAGGCTCATGCAGATGTGTAGTCTTCACGATCGAATCTTCCTTCTTCTTCCCCAAATCCCGTGAACTTCTATTCTTCTCTCACCAAAAGCTCTCCAAAAAGCTGTATCTAGGTGTTCTCTAAGGCTCTCTGATGTTCTAGGACGTGGCTGTACAGCTATAATAACCCTAGGGCGGCTCCCAAGAGTCCTATTCCCATTCGGATGCTGAAAATCGCGAAACAAGATTTTTGACTGGATCCGGGCCGTTTCCAGGTGGATCGCATGTGATTATCCTGTAAAACCTAGAAAAACTCTCATCAAAATATAGAGAAAAATAGGAGTTATCACTCTACTAATGGGCGGTAATAGCTTGAGATTACATGAGGCATAGGTGACTTGAATACAGGATACCTTAACTGAATTCAAGTCAATTCAGTCAAGTTTTCCCGATCAACTCGGTTGAACTACTTTTAGTTCTATTGAGTCGTCTGTGTACACAATCCCTTGGCCAAACAACACTTGCTCGCCTTAAATTATGTACCGAAACCCTCTCATCCAATGTGCATCCAAATCCCGGCTCAGACACATGAAACGATGCAACAATTGCATCTAACAAAGTCTGATCAAGTGACTCGGTCCGAGTCAAAACTTGACTAGGTCTGAGTCATAAGACGAAATCATCTACAAATCAATCTGAACCAAAATCTGACAAACCGGACAACCTTGTGTACTTACTCAGTCCGAGTCAGAACTATTGTTAGTTGTAATGCTCTAGGATGATCCGTGATATGACATTTTACTTTGTATTGATTCATTGGTTTATAAATGCTTACTATTTCCGTTATATGATTTGCATGTTTGTTATATTTCGATATCCTTGAATCATTAGAGAATGATTCTAAACTCCCCAATCAGTTATCATTGTGGGAACAATGATTGCTCTAGGATGATCCGTGATATGACATTTTACTTTGTATTGATTCATTGGTTTATAAATGCTTACTATTTCCGTTATATGATTTGCATGTTTGTTATATTTCGATATCCTTGAATCATTAGAGAATGATTCTAAACTCCCCAATCAGTTATCATTGTGGGAACAATGATGAATTAAGACTAGCATGAGGTGTGATTGATGCATTGGATGCATATTGATCACACGGGTTTTTCATTGGTTTTCTAACGTCACACACTTCAGTTTTTCTCATATCTTAGGCATAATAGGATGTTAGACGGTCATGGGTAGGATTCTTTCCTCCATTTTCCTTGCAGGATGATCGAACGAGGACATTTACGCACGAGGCACGGAAAAGGAGCGGAATCAAGAAATCCCGGAGGACTCAGAGAAAACGGGCGGACCGCCTGTTTTAACAGGCGGTCGCTCGTTGTGATAGGCGAGCAAGTGGATGGTCGCTCACTCAATCAGCGGTCACTCTGCGGATTACAGAGAAAACGAGCGGCCCGCTCGGTATACCAGGCGGTCGCCTCGAGTCGACAAGAAGAACGAGCGGTCGCTCGTGACAATGAGCGGTCGCTCTCCTGAAGAAAACGAGCGACACTGAAGAGAAAATGAGCGACCCTGAACAAAAAATGAGCGACCGCCCGATATCAAATCCGGCCCAAAAAGGAAAAGCCCGATTTTTGAGGAAAAAC
>NW_010965740.1:126764-131161 GCF_000463585.1 Tarenaya hassleriana
TTAAGCAGGCGGTCGCTCGTTGTGATAGGCTAGCAAGTGGCCAGTCGCTCACTCAATCAGGCGGTCGCTCTGCAGATTACAGAGAAAACGAGCGGCCCGCTCGGTATACCAGGCAGTCGCCTCGAGTCGACAAGAAGAACGAGCGGTCGCTCGTGACAATGAGCGGTCGCTCTCCTGAAGAAAACGAGCGACACTGAAGAGAAAATGAGCGACTCTGAACAAAAAGTGAGCGACTGCCCGATATCAAATCCGGCCCAAAAAGGAAAAGGCCTGATTTTTGAGAAAAAACCTAGTTTTGGCACTTGGACAAAAAGGGGATCTTGAGGAGAGAAGAGGGGGACTCAACACTTTGGAAGAAAAACACCTTGGAGAGGAGAAAAGAGAGATTTGGAGACCTAGGGAGACATCTTGAAGGAGGAGATCACCATTGAAGACCATATTGAGCATTTCTTCTCCTTTTCTATGTTCTCCCCTTTTGTTTTCTGTTTTGAACCTCTAGATATGGAGTAGTGACTTTGTTGTGGGTGAGGGATCCCCACTTTTGTATGGACACCTATGCTTATCTATGATGCTTTTGAGTTTTCTTCCATTGGTTTGATGTTTTGTGCTTAATGCTATTGATTTGGATGAAACCCTAATCGATATGACCATAGAACACATTGATCATAGGGATATGGGAATGATGTTTGGAACCAAATGTCAAATGAGTGAGTTATTCACATTGGGAGATGGCTTAGCTTGCTTAGGGTTCATGATGGGGTACATTAATGCATCTAGAGATCATTTGGATCATTGGGAAATGGGTGAATTGATTGTCTAGGTAGTGAGTTTAAGCTCGGGAGAGACAAACTCTAGAGGAAGTGCTTGAAACCCCCAATTGGAAGATAAACCCATAGGCATTGTAGCATCACTAACCGTCCATGCGATTCTTGAGGGATCCCGAACCTACAACGCTTCAAACCATCGTTTACAAACCGTTAATTTTAATTGCTTTCTCGTATTCCGACACTTGCCACAATCCACATTTTTATTAGACCACCTAATCTAGCTTAGAGATAAACTAATACATCCTAGTCCTCGTGTTCGACCCCGGTACTACAACTACCATATACTTGCGGATAGGGGTACGAATCGGGTACTAAATATAAGACTCGGTGCGTGCGCTTGGCGCCGTTGCCAGGGACTAGGCGTTTTCGTGTTAGTCTAGATTTTTGCTAGATCACCATTGCTTGGATTCTTACTTGGATTACTTTGGGACATAACCGTTTCACAGCACTTTCGGTTTGTTTTGTCTCTTTGGTGTGCAGCTCTTCCGGTGCATGACAAGAAGCACAACCGGTAGAGATCAACTCGTCTTTGACCCTGAAATAGAAAGGACCCTACGCTTCGCTCGTAGACAGCAAAGACAGTGGGGAATGGCCGAAGAAATGCTGAGAGAAAACAACGCTCGAAGAGAACAACCCGAGATGGCCGAAGAGCTGTTGAGAGGGGCCAATGCCCAAAGAGGTCCAGCCCAAGCAGCCCCTAGAACGCTTCGAACATACTTGCTATCATGTATCAACCGGGGACCTCTAGAAGATTTTGAACTGCTACCGCAATGCATTCAAATGCTCAATAATATGAGTTTCCGTGGGAGACCAAACGAGGACCCGAATGCTCACCTTACAAACTTCAAGATGAATTGTAAGGCAATCAAGATGGGACCGGGGATTACCTTAGAAGATGTGTTTCTTGAAACCTTCCCCTACTCGCTTACGGAGAGAGCTAGAGATTGGCTCTACACTCTTGAGCCAAACTCTATCTCGACATGGGATGAGATGGAAGAACAGTTCCTTATGCAATACTACTCCCCCCCAAGGCTCAACATGCGAGGAATCGGATCAATGCGTTTGTGCAAGAGGATGGGGAGAATCTCCATGATGCATGGGAACGTTTCAAGGAATATCAAAGAATGTACCCCCACCATGGGATGGAAAGAGACTACCTTCTATCCATCTTCATCCATGGGTTGAAGGATGATACTCGGTATTGGATTGATGCAGCATGTGGAGGTGACATATATGACATCCCTTTCCAAGAGCTAGAGGCAACAATTGCAAAATTGGCCAAGGGACGCAGCCATACGTCCAACGAGTTCAGTAGAAGGAGCTCGGTGAAAGGTGATGTGGGAGAGAACGCAGCTCTTAAGGCAGTGTTGGCCGACCTTGCTGAGAGAAGGATGATACTCGGTCTTGGATTGATGCAGCATGTGGAGGTGACATATATGACATCCCTTTCCAAGAGCTAGAGGCGACAATTGCAAAACTGGCCAAAGGATGCAACCATACGTCCAATGAGTTCAGTAGGAGAAGCTCAGTGAAAGGAGATGTAGGAGAGAACGCAGCTCTTAAGGCGGTGCTGGCCGACCTTGCTGAGATAAAGGTCCAACTCGCTAATGCCAAACAAGTAGCTGCTGTGGAAGATCACAATTTAGCGCAAGTTCAACCGGGTATGTACATGGTTGATCAAGAAGCGGAAGAAGCCAACTATGTCGGCCATAACCAATACACTCATCCATCCAACCTATACAACCCGGGATTGAGGAATCATCCCAATTTCTTCTACAAAAACACGTCGAATGCGCTAAATCCTCAACCCGCTTTCCAACGGAACAACCAAGGACCCCCGGGTTTTCAGCCGAAGTACCAACAACAAGGTCAAGGGAGTCAAGGTTATCAAGGGAATTCTAATTATAGGCCACAGCAAGTGCAACCTAAGGAGCAAGATCCAGACATCAAGGACATGCTATTCCAAATTCTCCAAGGGCAAAAATCACAAGGAGTATCTATTGGGAGTATTGAAAATGAGCAAGTTGCATTCAAGAAACAATTGGAGGGAGTGCAAGCGCACTTGAAGATCTTGGACAATCAAGTGGCCCAACTTGCATCTTCCTCCTCATCAAGACAGCAAGGAATACTTCCCGGTAAGAACGAGGTAAATCCCCGTGAGCACATCAATGCAGTCGAGCTAAGGAGTGGAAAACAACTTCCCGAGGTTACACCTCCAATGGTTGAGAAAGTAGCGCCTCCGACGCTTACAAGAGAGGAAAAAGGCAAGGCGGTAGAGGAAGACATACCTAAGGTACAAGAACAGGAGAAAGAACCACCCTATATCCCGCCTCCGCCTAAGGTACCCCGATACCTTTTCCTTCTCGTTTAAAGAAATTTAATGAGGACAGCCAATTCGGGAGGTTTGCGGAAATGCTTAAGAAGATGGAGATCACAATGTCTTTCCATGAGGTAATCCTTCAAATGCCTTCGTACGCGAAATTCCTCAAGGATATTTTGACAAAGAAGAGAGTGGTCGAGAAAGAGACCATAGCATTGAGCACGAGATTAGTGCAGCTATCACCAAGCATGAACTGCCTCCGAAGATGTCTGATCCGGGGAGTTTCTCTATGCCATGCAAGTTGGGAAACATCGAGATTGATGGGGCGCTATGTGATCTTGGAGCTAGCGTGAGTTTAATGCCGCTATCCATTTACAAAAAGTTGAACATAGGCGACTTGAAGCCCACGAGAATGGCCTTGGAACTAGTGGACCGATCCATCAAATATCCAGCAGGCATTCTAGAGGACGTACCCTTCAAGATTGGCGGATTCTATGTGCTGGTGGATTTTGTAGTTTTAGACATGGATGAAGATTCTAAGGTACCGATCATACTAGGCCGACCATTTTTTAGTACAGCGGATGCCGTAGTGCACGTTCGAGGTGGCAGATTGACGGTGAAAATCGGAGACGAGATAGTCGAATTTACACTCGACCAGAATTTGAAGCAACCCTCGACAAATGATACGGTATGTTATGCGGATATACTTGAAGAGATGGCGGAAGAAGTGATTGGAGAGTTCCATGAAGTGGACCCGCTAGAAGTGTCACTAATGGTCACAGAAACAAGTCTATATAGCAATTGGGAAGATATCGAGGAGATAAGTCAGGCACTGGACGGTCAAGAAACCGAAAAAGAGACTTCTGAACTATTTCGGGCGACCTGCCCGAAATCATCCAGTTTCGAAGAGATGCAGAGGGAAACGAGCGATCGCTCGGATTATCAGGCGGACCGCCCGAAAAGTCTGAGCAAAATCGATTCATTCTCGGAGCAAATGAGCAACCGCTCGGATTATCAGGCAGACCGCCCGAAAAGTCTGAGCAAAATCGATTCATTCTCGGAGCAAACGAGCGGCCGCTCGACATTCCAGGCGGACCGCCCGAAAAGTCTGAGCAAAATCGACTCATTTTCGGAGAAAGCGAGCGACCGCTCGCAATATCAAGCGACCCGCCCATTTGTACCTGAGACGGAAGAATCGCAGTTCGAAGCCCTCCTCGCGACCACTCAAGCCATACCTGACGCGCCTCAAG
>NW_010965740.1:133045-139389 GCF_000463585.1 Tarenaya hassleriana
AAAAATCACAAGGAGTATCCATTGGGGGCATTGAAAATGAGCAAGTTGCATTCAAGAAACAATTGGAGGGAGTGCAAGCGCACTTGAAGATCTTGGACAATCAAGTGGCCCAACTTGCATCTTCCTCCTCATCAAGACAGCAAGGAATACTTCCCGGTAAGAACGAGGTAAATCCCCGTGAGCACATCAATGCAGTCGAGCTAAGGAGTGGAAAACAACTTCCCGAGGTTACACCTCCAATGGTTGAGAAAGTAGCGCCTCCGACGCTTACAAGAGAGGAAAAAGGCAAGGCGGTAGAGGAAGACATACCTAAGGTACAAGAACAGGAGAAAGAACCACCCTATATCCCGCCTCCGCCTAAGGTACCCCGATACCTTTTCCTTCTCGTTTAAAGAAATTTAATGAGGACAGCCAATTCGGGAGGTTTGCGGAAATGCTTAAGAAGATGGAGATCACAATGTCTTTCCATGAGGTAATCCTTCAAATGCCTTCGTACGCGAAATTCCTCAAGGATATTTTGACAAAGAAGAGAGTGGTCGAGAAAGAGACCATAGCATTGAGCACGAGATTAGTGCAGCTATCACCAAGCATGAACTGCCTCCGAAGATGTCTGATCCGGGGAGTTTCTCTATGCCATGCAAGTTGGGAAACATCGAGATTGATGGGGCGCTATGTGATCTTGGAGCTAGCGTGAGTTTAATGCCGCTATCCATTTACAAAAAGTTGAACATAGGCGACTTGAAGCCCACGAGAATGGCCTTGGAACTAGTGGACCGATCCATCAAATATCCAGCAGGCATTCTAGAGGACGTACCCTTCAAGATTGGCGGATTCTATGTGCTGGTGGATTTTGTAGTTTTAGACATGGATGAAGATTCTAAGGTACCGATCATACTAGGCCGACCATTTTTTAGTACAGCGGATGCCGTAGTGCACGTTCGAGGTGGCAGATTGACGGTGAAAATCGGAGACGAGATAGTCGAATTTACACTCGACCAGAATTTGAAGCAACCCTCGACAAATGATACGGTATGTTATGCGGATATACTTGAAGAGATGGCGGAAGAAGTGATTGGAGAGTTCCATGAAGTGGACCCGCTAGAAGTGTCACTAATGGTCACAGAAACAAGTCTATATAGCAATTGGGAAGATATCGAGGAGATAAGTCAGGCACTGGACGGTCAAGAAACCGAAAAAGAGACTTCTGAACTATTTCGGGCGACCTGCCCGAAATCATCCAGTTTCGAAGAGATGCAGAGGGAAACGAGCGATCGCTCGGATTATCAGGCGGACCGCCCGAAAAGTCTGAGCAAAATCGATTCATTCTCGGAGCAAATGAGCAACCGCTCGGATTATCAGGCAGACCGCCCGAAAAGTCTGAG
The DNA here is from genome assembly GCF_000463585.1 of Tarenaya hassleriana. NCBI lineage: Eukaryota > Viridiplantae > Streptophyta > Magnoliopsida > Brassicales > Cleomaceae > Tarenaya > Tarenaya hassleriana. The sequence goes on from NW_010965740.1 coordinate 134,428, forward strand.
CAAAATCGATTCATTCTCGGAGCAAACGAGCGGCCGCTCGACATTCCAGGCGGACCGCCCGAAAAGTCTGAGCAAAATCGACTCATTTTTATAAAGAAAGAATTATTTGGACACTTTTTTATAGAAGTTATGAAGTTAATAATATCATCAACCAACAATCGACCTACACATTGAGTGGTGACTGATTATGTAGCCCGAATTCTGGATCAGGCCATTGCTAGCGATTCGAGTATACTTCTGTATAATCGAATCAACTATCGGACGATGGTTAGTAGTTTTGTTCGATTTTCAAATCATCGGATTACTGAACTAGACATGCCTCCCACTTTTGGTCGATATGTAGGCCCTCGATTAGAGTCTTGCTTAAATATACTCATAACTTTCTACTCGAATATTAGATTTGTACGATCTTGGTGTGTATGCGTAGCTATGAAAAGGAGTTTTCTAATGTTATAAAGAAAGAATTGTTTGATTACTTTTTGCAGAAGTTATGAAATTAATAATATCATCAACCAACACATCGAGCGGTGACTGATTATGCGGCCTGAATTCTGGACCATCAGGCGATTGCTAGCGATTCGAGTTGACTTCATCATCTTCAAATCAACTATTGGACGATGGTCAGTAGTTGGGTCGATTTTCAAATCATCGGATTACTGAACTTGAGATGCCTCCCGCTTTTGGTCGATATGTAGGCACTCGATTAGAGTGTTATTTAAATATGCTCATTACTTTTTACTCGAATATTAGATTTGTACGATCTTGGTGTGTATGCGTAACTATGAAAAAAGTCCTTCTAATGTTATAAAGAAAGACTTATTTGGACACTTTTTGTGGATGGCACTTTCGCATATAGTGTTGGTTGTAATGCTCTAGGATGATCCGTGATATGACATTTGAGTTTGTATTGATTCATTGAGTTATGAATGCATTATATTTCCGTCATACGATTAGCATGTTTGTTGTATTTCGGTATCCTTGAATCATTATAGAATGATTCTAAACACCCTGGTCAGTTATCATTGTGGGAACAATGAGGAATTAAGACTAGCATGAGGTGTGATCGATGCATTAGATGCATATCACAATCATGGGTACTCGTTGTGAACGAGTGACTGGTTGACCCGCATGAGATTGTCACATGGACAGAGTCATGACTTGAATCTCATAAAGCGGTTCGTTCTTGGATCCTCAGACCTGAGATGTCTAGAGTATCTAATATGAGGAGTGGCGTGTCTTGACTGCGTCAAACGTCGTCTTTAACCAGATGATTATAACGGCGTTGATCAGATACGTTCACGAATCATATGGAGATAGTAGACATGCAATATGGGACTTGTCGCCTCATTAACATGAGAGATATCGCTGGACCCTCTCGTGGGAGGTCGGACTATGAAAATGCGTGGCCACGCTATAGATGAAGTTGCATCTATTTTATTAGTCGATTTGCCAAGACGAGAAAGCAGTTGAACTTGAAGGGTGGCTCAAACCATGCCCTTGTTCAACTTATGATATCGTGAGACAAAGGATCAGAATTCGAGCTGTTAATGCCTTGGTTAGATCACCTCTAACTCAATTCTAAATGGGTGGTCATAGCGTCTTGCTAGAGGCTAACCATGACTTGTGGGTCGGGAAAGGTTCCTAAAGTCACTACCACTTAGAATGGGCCTACAGGGTCACACACCAATAGGGATGGACTTATACGTGAAGAATCCGAAGAATGGGAACGAGAGTTGATCGAAACAAGCATGAAAAAGAGTTTTCAATGTGTTGGTCCGGAGCTGACCAAGTTTGGTCAGCCCCGGACCAAGTTGGTCAGACCAGGAGGTCCGGAAGTCAGTCAGGAGGTCATCTGTCCAGGTCTGGTCCGGCTAACCAAATGTTGGTCAGCCCCTGACCAGACACTGGGTCAGACGGACCGAGACTGAAGTCAGGCGGACCGGAAAGGCGAAGAAGAAACTTGGTCCGGAGCTGACCAAGTTTGGTTAGCCCCGGACCATTGTTGGTTGTAATGCTCTAGGATGATCCATGATATGACATTTTACTTTGTATTGATTCATTGATTTATGAATGCATTATTTATCCGTTATACGATTAGCATGTTTGTTGTATTTCGACATCCTTGAATCATTAGAGAATGATTCTAAACTTCATTGTGGGAACAATGTTGAATCAAGACTAGCATGAGGTGTGATCAATGCATTGGATGTAGATCACAATCATGGGTACTCGTTGTGAACGAGTGACTGGATGACCCGCATGAGATTGTCACATGGACAGAGTCATGACTTGAATCTCATACAGCGGTTCGTTTATGGATCCTCATACCTGAGATGTCTAGAGTATCTGATATGAGGAGTGGCGTGTCTTGACTGCGTCAAACGTCGTCTTTAACCGGATGATTATAACGGCGTTGATCAGATACATTCATGAATCATATGGAGAGAGTAGACATGCAATATGGGACTTGTCACCTCCTTAACATGAGAGATATCGCTGGGCCCTCTCGTGGAAGTCGGACTATGAAAACGCGTGGCCACGCTATAGATGAAGTTGCATCTATTTTACTAGTCGATTTGCCAAGATGAGAAAGCAATTGAACTTGAAGGGTGGCTCAAACCATACCCTTGTTCAACATATGATATCGTGAGACAAAGGACCAGAACTCGAGCTGTTACTGCCTTGGTTAGATCACCTCTAACTCAATTCTAAATGGGTGGTCATGGAGTCTTGCTAGAGGCTAACCATGACTTGTGGCTCGGAAAAAGTTCCTAAAGTCACTACCACTTAGAATGGGCCTACAAGGTCACACACCAATAGGGATGGACTTATACATGAAGAATCCGAAGAATGGAAACGAGATTTGACCGAAACGAGCATGAAAAGGAGTTTTCAGTGCGTTGGTCCGGAAAATTTCCAAATATTCGTTTTTAGGGTTTTCTAATCTTATTTAAGTTTGGGGTTTCGTCCAAACTTAAAAAAGGCCGACCTAAAACTCAGAGAAACATCCTAGAACCCTGGGTCGGCCGCGGACCAGACAGTGGGTCAGACGGACCGAGACTGAAGTCAGGCGGACCGGAAAGACCAAGAAGGGCCTTGGTCCGGAGCTGACCACACGTGGTCCGCCGGACCAAGCCTTCAGGTCAGCCGGTCCGCGAGCGTCGGACTAAGCCTGGTCCGCCGGACCACGCTCCTGGTCCGACGGACCGGGATCCGGAATATTTCCAAAAATTCGTTTTAGGGTTTTCTAATCTTATTTAAGTTTGGGATTTCGTCCAAACTTAATGAAGGCCGACCTAAAACTCAGAGAAACATCCTAGAACCCTAGATAACTTGTTCTCTTCGATTTCTATTGTCCCGGGATTGGATCTCGTCTATTGAATTACCCTTTTTCTTCACTAATCCTGGCAGATTCATTCTAAATCGTTTGGAATCATTCCCGTCAGTGTGGATACGTGTAGAGGGACTGTAACTTCAGTCCTAGGTGATTTAGAACAGGCCCCGGATCGAAATAAACTTCAAGTCTCATCGAGAACGAGGTAAGTAACGATTCCCTCGGTGATATACACGATCTTTCGGGTTTTGCGAGTTTGGTTGCGTGTGACGTTTGACTAGGTTTAGATCTTTCTTCCGCTGCATGAAACCTAGTAAACCAAACCCTAGATTGATATGATCGCATGCTAGGAACCCGTAGATAACCCAACAGTGGTATCAGAGCCTGGTTCTCTGTATATCGCCGTGGTTGTTGTATGATTGCATGATTTAATCGTTAAATTGCATGTAATCATTGAATCTATGCATGTTTAATGATATTGTGATTGTTGAATGATGCATGGATGGTATGGAGTCTGGGACGGGTTAACGGTGCGTCGAAACCGGGACAAAACCCTGATTTTTGAAGCCCGAAAAATCTGTTCCGAATCTGATCTGTCCGCGGTCTGCCGGACCAAGAGTTGGTCAGCCGGACCAGCAGGCAGATCAGATTCCGGACCGTGTTTTTTGGTTAGGAGGACCAACGTTCACGCTGGTCAGCCCCAGACCAAAAGTTGGTCCGGCGGACCAAGCGTGAACAAACACAGGTCCGAGACGCATCGCGGACTGACCAAAAGAAGCGAACTGAGTTGGTCTGGAGCTGACCAAGTTTGGTCAGCCCCGGACCAAGCCCAGTTGATTTGCGCTCCGCTTCCTCTGGTCAGTTCGGAGCAGACAGGAAACGGACTAACTCGGTCCGGAGCTGACCAAGTTTGGTCAGCCCCGGACCAAGCTCAGTTTTCGAACTGAGTCCGATTCCAGGTCAGCTCGGAGGAGTAGGAGAAAGACCAAAAGTTGGTCAGCCCCGGACCAAGCTCAGATTTTTCTCAAAACGGACAATTCGGATGGTTTCAGATTTGTTATTGAGAAAAAATGTCTGTCCATTTATAGAGGCATTTTATTCTATGGTAAGGGTTACCAGTTTAATGGCCTTTATGTTTTGGAAGATGAACCATCTAGATACAGGTCGATCTATAACGTAAGTATCAAGCGGTTTAAGCCGAACGACTTAAACCCGACCTATCTCTGACATTGTCGACTTGGTCACATCAATGAGAAACGCATAGCGAAGCTTCATTCTGATGGACTTCTTGATTCTTTTGATTATGAATCAATCAAATCGTGCGATTCTTGTTTGATGGGCAAGATCACAAAACCTCCTTTTACTAGAAAAGGAGAAAGGGCTACATAGTTGTTAGAACTCATACATAGTGATGTATGCGGTCCTATGAGCTCATCCGCTAGAGGAGGTTATCTGTACTTTGTTACGTTTACTGATGATTTCAGTAGGTACGGTTATGTCTACTTGATGAGACATAAATCTGAAACGCTTGAATTGTTCAAGATTTTCAGAAACGAAGTACAGAACCAACTTGGCAAGACGATCAACTTGCTTCGATCTGATCGAGGTGGCGAGTATATGAGCCAAGA
>NW_010965740.1:140642-141179 GCF_000463585.1 Tarenaya hassleriana
AGCATGACTAGTAGATATCAGTCTACACCAGGTGAGGCTCACTGGATTGCGGTCAAGAACATCCTTAAGTACTTGAGAAGGACTAAGGATTTGTTCTTGGTGTATGGCGGATTGGAAGACGAGCTCGCTATAAGTGGTTATGCCGATGCTGGTTTCCAAACCGATAGAGGACTTCAGATCGCAGTCTGGTTATGTTTTCTGCCTGAACGGTGGGTCTATCAGTTGGAAGAGTTCCAAACAGCCAACCGTTGCAGATTCGACTACAGAAGCCGAGTACATAGCTGCATCGGATGCAGCTAAGGAAGCTGTTTGGATCAGAAAATTCGTGGGAGACCTGGGCGTTATTCCTAGCGTTGCAAATCCCATTGAGTTGTACTGTGACAATAATGGTGCGATTGCGCAAGCTAAGGAACCCCGGTCACACCAGAGATCCAAACACATACTCAGGCGATTTCACTTGATCAGAGATATCATCGACAGAGGAGACGTGAAAATAAGCAGAGTGTCGACAGATGATAATATTGCCGACCCATTGAC
>NW_010965740.1:141224-141761 GCF_000463585.1 Tarenaya hassleriana
AAAAGACCGATCCTAGCTAGGATTTTACTCCTTGCAAGGTAGGAATGTCATTTCCGATGAGCAATATATCATCCACATAAAGTACAAGGAAGACTACTGCGCTCCCACTGACCTTCTTGTAAGCACATGGCTCATCTTCGTTTTGCAGGAAGCCAAACGTTTTGACTGCCTCGTCAAATCGAAGATTTCAGCTCCTCGAAGCCTGCTTCAGTCCATAAATGGATCTCTGAAGTTTGCATACCTTCCTCGGACTCTTAGGATCGACAAAGCCCTTGGGTTGTGTCATGTACACATCCTCGAGCAGATTCCCGTTAAGGAATGCGGTCTTGACGTCCATCTGCCATATCTCGTAGTCATAATACGCAGCTATGGCCAGCAGAATCCGTATGGATTTAAGCATCACAACTGGTGAAAAGGTTTCATCATAGTAAGTCTTTCATCGAAAAGACCGATCCTAGCCAGGATTTTACTCCTTGCAAGGTAGGAATGTCATTTCCGATGAGCAATATATCATCCACATAAAGTACAAGGAAGACT
>NW_010965740.1:142601-142870 GCF_000463585.1 Tarenaya hassleriana
GATTCCCTCGGTGATATACACGATCTTTCGGGTTTTGCGAGTTTGGTTGCGTGTGACTGTTGACTAGGTTTAGATCTTTCTTCCGCTGCATGAAACCTAGTAAACCAAACCCTAGATCGATATGATCGCATGCTAGGAACCCGTAGATAACCCAACAACCAGGCCTTCAAGTCAGCCGGTCCGCGAGCCTCGGACTAAGCCTGGTCCACCGGACCAAGCTTCTGGTCCGGCGGACCGGGATCTGGGAAACTTTCCAAAATTCGATTTTA
>NW_010965740.1:143740-148747 GCF_000463585.1 Tarenaya hassleriana
GTTTTGAATTGGGAGAAATGCCACTTCATGGTGCGAGAAGGCATTGTACTTGGTCATCGAATTTCGGACAAGGGGATAGAAGTGGATAGAGCGAAAGTGGAAGTGATTGAGAAGCTACCGCCACCGACCAACGTTAAAGGGATCCGAAGTTTCTTGGGTCACGCCGGATTTTACAGGAGATTCATCAAAGATTTTTCGAAGATAGCGAGACCCTTGACTGTGCTTTTGGGCAAGGACATCCTATTTGAGTTTAATGAGGAGTGCCATAAGGCATTTGGAATATCAAAGAAGACATTAGTATCACCTCCGACCATTCAACCCCCGGATTGGAGCATCCCTTTTGAATTGATGTGTGATGCTAGTGATTTTGTTGTCGGAGCCGTATTGGGACAAAAGAAGGATGGAAAGCATTATGCCATATACTATGCAAGTCGGACGCTCGATGATGCCCAAATGAATTACTCCACCACGGAGAAAGAGCTCCTTGCTATAGTATTTGCCTTCGAGAAATTCAGATCATACTTGGTGGGTTCTAAGGTGATCGTATACACGGATCACGCCGCCTTGAGGTACTTGCTCACTAAGAAGGATGTTAAACCAAGGCTGATCCGATGGGTATTGCTTCTACAAGAGTTTGATCTAGAGATTCGTGATAGGAAAGGAACGGAGAATACAGTGGCGGATCATCTATCTAGATTGGAAATACCCAAAGCTATACCAATCGACGATTCACTAAGGGAGGAACACATCTTATCCCTGGAGTTCAAGAACGTTACTCCTTGGTATGCGGATTATGTCAACTATTTGGTTGCCAAGGTAGTACCCCCAGAGCTAAGCTACAACGGGAAGAAAAAGTTCTTCCACGATGTTAGAGACTACTTTTGGGATGAACCTTTTTTGTTTAAGAGAGGTAAGGATGGATTATTTCGAAGATGCATTCCGGAGGAGGAAGTGAAGCAAGTGATACATCATTGCCACGCATCGGATTATGCAGGGCATTTCGCCTTGGCCAAAACAGCTGTAAAGATACTACAATCGGGTTTCTATTGGCCAACATTGTTCAAGGATGTGCACACTTTTGTAAGTTCATGCGATGCTTGTCAAAGAACGGGTAACATCTCGCGGAGAAATGAGGCACCGCAGAACTTTATATTGGAGGTGGAACCATTTGACGTATGGGGAATAGACTTTATGGAGCCGTTTCCATCATCTTGCGGTAACCTATACATCCTTGTGGCGGTTGACTATGTGACGAAATGGGTGGAAGTACCTGCTAGTCCGAAAAATGATTCAAGCACGGTGTCACGGATGTTCAAAATAGTCATATTTCCTCGGTTTGGAGTCCCAAGAGTGGTGATAAGTGATGGAGGGGCACACTTTGTTAATAGAGTGATTCAGGGCATATTGACTAAATACGGTGTTCACCACAGAGTAGCCACTCCCTACCATCCCCAAACGAGCGGTCAAGTGGAAGTCTCTAACCGGGAGATCAAACAAATTCTGGAAAAAACAGTGGCCAAGTCAAGGAAAGACTGGGCTTTGAAGTTTGAAGATGCGGTTTGGGCCTATAGGACAGCATTTAAGACACCGATCGGGATGACTCCGTTTCAACTCGTGTATGGGAAGGCCTGCCATCTTCCGGTCGAGTTAGAGCACAAGGCGTACTGGGCGATTAAGGCGTTGAACTATGATTGAAAAACCGCAGCGGAGAAACGAGTGCTAGAGCTCCACCACTTGGAAGAAATTTGCTTTGACGCATACGAGAACCCACGAATCTATAAGGAGCGGACCAAGAAGTGGCATGATCGCCATATCCTCAACCGAAACTTCCAACAAGGTGACCTCGTACTTCTATTTAACTCTCGACTAAAGCTTTTTCCAGGTAAGTTGAAATCAAGATAGTCGGGATAATAAAGTTCACGAAAAGGGATACTTTATTTATCAATACCAAAGACCCAGAAAATCCCAAGAGTTTTCCCCAGTGAGAGGTCCACTCCACACACACACACTTTCTGAGTATTTTTCTGATACCCTTTTATAACGCAAAGATGTAAATATATAGCCTTCTCACCAACAACCTGATGATCTGGCAATAACAAACTTTAAAACGTAATATAATAAGGATAGACGTGGTTAACGTCCTAACAGAATCTTCTCGCCTCGGCTTCCTCGTGTGTCATCTTCTCCAATGCTGCCACCTCAGCTTTATTCAGCGTCCATTTCTTCAAGTGTCTTTCTCCTCCATTGGGCCTGCTTCTCCATTGCTTTTCTCCTTGGGCTTCCTTCTGACGTAGGCCCAAAAAGCCTTATCAATACCCCCGCCGATCAGTCGAAGCTTGTCCTCAAGCTTGAATAGCGGAAACTGAGCCGTGAACTCGGAAGCGGTTTCCCATGTCGCTTGCCGACCTCCTTGCCAATCAATCAGTACTTCGAGCTTTCCCGACGGTGAATAGCGGCTGTCCAGCAAAGTCAGAGGTTCTAGAGAGCATACCATATCCGCGTTCAAACGAGCCGGCAGTGGCGTTGGTTGTAACGAGGCCCCTCGGGCTGGTTTGAGTTGCGAGACATGAAAAACTAGGTGGATCTTCGCATCCATAGGCAGCTCAAGGCGATAGGCCACTTCCCCCACTTTGTTCAAGACTTCGAAAGGCCCAAAGTAACGTGCTGCCAACTTCTAACAGCTACGGCGCGCTACTGACTGCTGGCGATAAGGCTGTAGCTTTAGAAATACCATGTCTCCAGGTTGGTAGATCACCTCCCGGCGGCCCGCGTCAGCGAAGGCTTTCATACGCTGCTGAGCCCTCAGTAAATTGTGGCGAAGTTCTGACAGCATCAAGTCTCGATCCAGTAGCTCCCTTTCCAAATCAAAATTGACTGTCGTCCCTGGCTCATATGGTATCAATGTTGGTGGGTCCCTGCCATATAGAGCACGAAATGGAGTCGTTTGGAGTGATGTGTGAAAGGAAGAATTGTACCAGAACTCCGCCCAAGGGAGATATTTAGCCCACGTCCTCGGGTGACCAGAAGCGTAGCAGCGTAAGTAGGTTTCCAGGCAACGGTTCACCACCTCAGTTTGCCCGTCCGATTGTGGGTGGAAAGCTGTTGAAAACCTCAGCTTTGTGCCCGACAAGCGGAACAACTCAGTCCAAAATTGGCTCAAAAAAATGCGGTCGCGGTCAGAAACTATGGATTTCGGAAATCCATGTAGTCGGATCACTTCCTGGACAAAAATGCGAGCCACATCTACTGCTGTGAATGGGTGTCGGAGGGTCATAAAGTGGCCGAACTTGGTAAGTCTATCAATTACTACCAAAATAACATCAACTCCTTGAGAACGTGGCAGACCCTCGATAAAATCCATCGTAATGTCTTCCCAAACTTGTGTAGGAACGGGTAGTGGCTGGAAAAAGCCAGCAGGTGCAAGAGTGGAATACTTTTGCTGTTGACATGTCAAACAATGTAGGACGTATTTCTGGATGACTGTCTTCATACCTTCCCAGTAAAAAATACCTTGTATTCGTTTTAATGTTTTTAGCACCCCAGAATGTCCGCCCATTGGCCCATCGTGATACTCCTGAAGAATCAGCGGAATAAAAGTCGACGAAGAGGGCAGCACAAACCGATCTTTGTACATCAAATTACCCTGGTGATCACACGGGTTTTTCACCGGTTTTATAACGTCGTGCATCACAATTCTTCTCACATTCTAGGCATCATAGGACGTTAGATGGCCATGGGTAGGTTGTTTTGCTTGTTTTTCCTTGCAGGACGACTCCACGATGAATCTTCACAAAGCGGGCACGGAAGAACAAGAATTCGAGAATGCTCGGGAAGCTCAGACAAAATGAGCGACCCGCCCATTTTATGGGCGGTCGCTCATTTTGTGAGCGGTCGCTTGTTTTTTTCACGTGTCAGAGGAAAATGAGCGACCCGCCCGAAAAATGAGCGACCGGAAGAAAAATGAGCGACCCGCCTGAAAAATGAGCGGCCGCCTGAAATCAAAATCGGCCCAAAAAGGAAAAGCCCATGTTTTGAGGAGAAAACCTAATTCTGAACTTTCACAAAAAGGGGAGTTTGAGGAGAGAGAAAGGAGGCTACACACTTTTGGAGAAAAATCACCTTGGAGAGGAAGAAAAGAGGGATTTTGGAGATCAAGGAGGCTAGGAGAAGAAGAGGACCACCATTGAAGACCATCTTGAGCATTTCTTCTCCTTTTCCATGTTTCTTCATTTTGCTTTCTGTTTTGAAACCCTAGTTATGGAGTAGTGACTTTGTTGTGGGTGAGGGATCCCCACTTTTGTATGGATACCTATGCTTAATCTATGATGTCTTTGAGTTTCTTCCATGGGTTTGATGTTTTGTGCTTAATGCTATTGATTTGGTTGAAACCCTAATTGATATGATTGTAGAACACATTGATCATAGGGATATGGGAATGATGTTTGGAACCAAATGTCAAATGAGTGAGTTATTCACATTGGGAGATGGCTTAACTTGCTTAGGGTTCATGATAGGGTACACTAATGCATCTAGAGATCATTTAGATCATTGGGAGATGGGTGAATCGATCCTCTAGGTAGTGAGTTTAAGCTTGGGAGAGACAAACTCTAGAAGAAGTGCTTGAAACCCCCATATGGAGGATAACCCATAGACATTGTAGCATCATTAACCATCCATGCGATTCTTGAGGGATCCCGAACCTACAACGCCTCAAACCATCGTTTTACAAACCGTTAATTTTACTTGCTTTCTTATATTCCGACCCTTACCACAAACCACATTTTTACTTGACCACCTAATCTAGCTTAGAGATAGACTAATACATCCTAGTCCTCGTGTTCGACCCCGGTACTACAACTACCGTATACTTGCGGATAGTGGTACGAACGTAACGTTTTGTTCATATATTAGATCTGCGCGATTATGGTGTCTATGCATAGATATTAGATAAAGCTTTCTAATGATATAAAGAAAGTTTTATTTTGACATGTTTTCTGGATGTTATGA
>NW_010965741.1:0-481 GCF_000463585.1 Tarenaya hassleriana
AAAAGAGAGGAAACGAAGACATTCTTACAGACAATTGACACGGACCGTGTCGAGTAAAACATGGCCGTGTTGAGACGCAACTCGCCCGTGTCCAGCCCGTGCAGAAGCGCGTAATTTTTATCAGACAATTGACACGGACCGTGGTCACCTCAACACGGCCGTGTTCCGTTTCGAGAAAACTTCCTATTTTGCATCCGAACTTCCGTTTTCAGAATGGGAAGAAGCCCAGCTACCAAGCAAATAAATAGGAGATGTCTTGGGCTTTAGAAATCATCGAGAGATCACAGCATAAGCCAGAGAACTCGAGAGAGAATCAAGACGGAGTTTCCCGGGAGCAGAGATTGAAGAATCGTCGTCGAGAGATCGCTGCGAGTCTTCTTTATCTGTTTCTATGTTTCTTCTTATTGATTTGAACTCGTTCGTTATTATGGGTAGTGAGTAGCTTTTTCACTGTAGCTAGGGATTTAACCTTGTAGGGATT
>NW_010965741.1:915-1117 GCF_000463585.1 Tarenaya hassleriana
TCTTAGTGTTAACTATTCCCTGTGTTCGACCCTGGTACTACAGTTGATCCGTATCCTTGCGGTATTCGCTGTATCTAGGTTTTTTATTACTTCAGCTTATTTATACACCTAGATTTGCGTTATCAGGAATCCATCCCGAGATGTGGATACGTGTAGAGGGCGAGGTAATCTTCCTCCCTAAGTGATCGGACGAATTCTTCAG
>NW_010965742.1:0-533 GCF_000463585.1 Tarenaya hassleriana
ATCAATCAAATATTACAATAAAAGTAAGAATTATTTGGAGATAAAAAACTCTGTGCGGACATAACACCGAAACGAGATGCGACGACAAAAGGAAAAGAAAGGGTGCAACACGAGGACTTCCCAGGAGGTCATCCATCCTAGTACTACTCTCGCCCAAGCACGCTTCATTGCGGAGTTCTGATGGGATCCGGTGCATTAGTGCTGGTATGATCGCACTGGTCGACTCTTGCATTCACTACGTTTCATCTATTTTCACCCGCTAGTCCGTTCACGGCCTTTCGCCATTCTTGACCCCGCAAAATATAGCTGCGAAATCTGAGTTCTCCGGTTTTTTTTCAACGGTTTGGTTCTCGTACCATTTCCGACAAGAACAGACAACAACAGAACAAACAACAACAGAACAAACAACAACAGAACAAACCCATGCAGAACAAACGAACATCCGGTTATCGTCTCCGTTAACCCAAAACGAGGTGTGAAAAATAAAAAAAACATCAATCAAATATTACAAAAAAAGTAAGAATTATTTGGAG
>NW_010965743.1:0-1003 GCF_000463585.1 Tarenaya hassleriana
TTGGTCCGGGGCTGACCACACTTGGTCAGCTCCGGACCAAGTCAGTCCGATTCCTGTCCTCTGAGCTGACCAGAACGCGGTCCGGAGTCTGGTCTGTCTGCTGGTCCGGCTGACCAACACTTGGTCCGGCTGACTGCGGACAGATCAGATTCGGGACAGAATTTTCGGGCTTCGAAATTAGGGTTTCACCTCGATTTCGACGCACCGTTAACCCGTCCCAAACTCCATACCATCCATGCATCATTCAACAATCACAAATATTATTAAACATGCATAGATTCAATTATTACATGCAATTTAACGATTAAATCATGCAATCATGCAACAGGCACGGCGATATACAGAGAACCAGGCTCTGATACCACTGTTGGGGAATCTACGGGTTCCTAGCATGCGATCATATCGATCTAGGGTTTGGTTTACTAGGTTTCATGCAGCGGAAGAAAAATCTAAACCTAGTCAAACGTCACACGCAACCAAACTCGCAGAACCCGAAAGATCGTGTATATCACCGAGGGAATCGTTACTTACCTCGTTCTCGATGAGTCTTGAAGTTTATTTCGATCCGGGGCCTGTTCTAAATCACCAAGAGCTGAAAGTACAGCTCCTCTACACGTATCCACACCGACGGGAAGGATTCCAAACGATTTGGAACGAATCTGCTAGGATTAGTGAAGAAAAGGGTAACTCAAGAGACGAGATCCAATCCCGGGACAATAGAAATCCAAGAGAACAGCTTCTCTAGGGTTCTAGGGTGTTTTTCTGAGTTTTAGGTTGGCTCTCATTTAGTTTAGACGAAACCCTAAACTTAAATAAGATTATAAACCCTAAAATTCGAATTTTGGAAATATTCCGGATCCCGGTCCGCCGGACCAGGAGCTTGGTCCGGCGGACCAAACTTAGTCCGAGGCCCACGGACCGGTTGACCTGAAGGCTTGGTCCGGCGGACCACGTGTGGTCAGCTCCGGACCAAGACCCTTCTTGGTCAGTTCGGTCCGACTTG
>NW_010965744.1:0-1115 GCF_000463585.1 Tarenaya hassleriana
TCTGTATGCCAAGTTCAGCAAATGTGCATTTTGGTTACAAGAGATTGGCTTTCTTGGACACATAGTCTCAGCTCGTGGAATTCAGGTGGACCCAGCAAAGATCGAAGCTGTTATGGAGTGGAAGTCGCCTGCTAACGCCACGGAGATCCGAAGTTTCCTAGGATTGGCAGGCTATTATCGTCGATTTGTGGAGGGTTTTTCCAAATTGGCGAAACCAATGACCAAATTGACGGGAAAGAACGTGCGGTATGAATGGACGCCGGAGTGTGAGACGAGTTTCGCAGAGCTCAAGAAGCGATTGACAACTGCACCGATATTAGCCTTACCACGGTCAGGTATACAGTATGATGTGTATACAGATGCGTCGAAGCAAGGTTTAGGTTGTGTACTAATGCAAGAAGGACATGTGATTGCTTATTCATCAAGACAGTTACGGAAGCACGAAGAAAATTATCCGACGCACGATTTAGAGTTGGCTGCAGTAGTTCATGCGTTGAAGATTTGGAGATCCTATTTATACGGTGAAAAGGTTAAGCTCAACACAGACCATAAGAGTTTGACCTATGTGGTTTCTCAGAAGGATTTGAATCTTCGACAGCGACGATGGCTCGAGTTGATAGCTGATTATGATTTAGAGATTGCATACCATCCAGGAAAGGCAAACGTAGTTGCTGATGCCTTGAGTCGAAAGAGAATCCTATCGACCATACGAGTCTTATCATCGTCACGAGAGAACATAGCAGAACTGTCAGCTATGTTGGGACACATGGTAATTTCGGAGGAGGATCAAATTTCGAGTTTAAGAGACCGAGTGATCTCGGGACAACGCAGTGATCCAGACCTAGTACGATTCATTGAGAATATAGACAAATACGGTGAGAAGGGTTACACATTAGATGACAAGCATTCTTTGAGACTTCATCACCGTCTTTGTGTACCAGACGATCGTGATTTGAGACAGGATATTCTGCGTGAGGCTCATCAATCGAGACTGGCTATTCATCCTGGAGCCAGCAAAATGTTTCAGGGATTACGACAGTGGTACACATGGCCCGGTATTAAGAAAGATGTTGCGGATTTCGTTGCTCGATGTCTTACGTGTCAGCAAGTGAAGG
>NW_010965745.1:0-224 GCF_000463585.1 Tarenaya hassleriana
TGTTAGATCACCTCTAACTCTATTCTAGGTGGGTGGTCGTGGCGTCTTGCTAGAGGCTAACCATGACTTGTGGTTCGGGAAAGGATTTCCGAAGCCACTACCACTCCGAATGGGCCTACAGGGTCACACACCATTAGGGTGAATCACACGTGAAGAGAACGACGCGAGAAAGGAACCACGGAACGAGCTGGAAGTGTTCCAGACGGCCAGACCGTCCGGTCCAG
>NW_010965746.1:0-1114 GCF_000463585.1 Tarenaya hassleriana
AAAAAAAAAAAAGGATACAGATACGCGGAATAGCGTACGATCCACAGTATTTATATGATTACTTTTATTCGTAAATCTGGAAAAATTATTAGACTGAACACTACAGGACAAAAGAGAGAGAAGCTGGATTTCTTTTTTTAAAAAAAAGTTACGGTGGTAAATGTCTGAACGGTGGTAAATGATGATAACGTAAGCTCCTTAGATTAACTTTAATCCCATGCTGTAATTACGAGGCCTTAACCTTAGTTACATTAACAAAACTAAATTAAAATGGCGTGGGAAATTTGACACGTGTAAAAAATAATTTAGAGGATTGACTCTTCCTTTGTACGCATGTCTGTAATTACGGATTATCCATTGCTGCCGGTAAAACACAGGACAACCAAAGTTTCATAATTTCATCTGCACCATACATTATTATTTTTTTACCTATCTCAACTACAAATTTTGATTCCAAACTATATATATACATATATATATATATGTATATGTAAGTTTTTTCAACTTTGAGATAGATTTGTTGATGTTATGGGCAGCAAATCCCAGCATTTAAGTGTAAAGTTTTCAACTTTATAGCCCTAGTTTTTTGTTTTCTTTTTTTATTTCTCACATTCCCAAACCACAAAAATAAAGGGAAAATTACATATAAAGCTCTATCATTTTTACTCAGACAAAAATAAAGCCTTATGATTTTAGGGTCTAATAATAATAAATAATCCCTTATCTTTTTTATTTTAACCAATTTAAACCCTCCCAAAAATTCAGTCACTTATTGTGACGTGGCAAACGCAGAAAAAACGATAGACGAAACTGTGATGGCCTTTTTATCGCCCTTTAGAAAGAATAGGGTTCATTTGTTTTCAATAAAAAAATATAGGGTTTTAAATAGAATTTCCATAAAATTGGAAAACCCCTGTCACCTGTGGGACCTGACAAGACTAATTATTTCTATTTTTTATATTTACAATTTTTTAAATTTTATGTCCATTATTCTCTTTAATCATGATCTTCGCTCAATATATTATAGTTACCGACCTTTGATATCAAATTAACACCATTTTAAAACATTTGATTTTTCCATATGGCGGATTTAATAAGCAATAAGTATTTATGC
>NW_010965747.1:0-442 GCF_000463585.1 Tarenaya hassleriana
TAAGCCTCGTGCACACTATACAACAAAGAACATGAAATCTACCCTAGATCCATAATCAAATCATGCATAGCATCAATAGCAAACACGGATTCAAACAATTCAAATCCTAAAACGTGCGTGATCAGGTTATAACAAAGTCATGCAGAGCAACCAGGCTCTGATACCATTGTTGGGTTTCCTGGGATCTCATAAGCGAATCCTATTCCTAAGAGATCAGCTCTAGGGTTTGCGCAGCGGATGTAAAACAAAAATTTTGATAAAACCCTAAAACGTATCATGCATGATTTTGTAGAAAACGATAGAACGCTTACCTCAATCGATCTGGGGCCTGTATCAATTGATATGTTCGTCCGATCACTGTAGGCAGGAAGAATACCTTGCCCTCTAGATGTATCCACACCTCGGGATGGATTCCAACCTTTGGAACTTGTCTGCTAGGACT
>NW_010965748.1:0-830 GCF_000463585.1 Tarenaya hassleriana
GGCCAACGTCATGGACTTGACGGGCGTGGACTCGCCCCTAGTCATGGATTTGACTAGGGTACCTGGCTGGACCCTGTGGTGGACTCCACAGGGATGCGTTTGTATTTCCGTTGTGTCGTGGACTCGACATCGGTAGTCACGTGAGTGACGGGCGCAGGAGACGCGCAAGATCGCATGTGATGCGATGGCCAACGTCACGCGAGTGACGGGCGTGGGTTCGCTCCTGGTCATGGATTTGACCAGGGTATATGGCTAAGCCTTATGGTGGACTCCATACGGGGGTATTTGTGTTTGCTATTGTTGTGATTATTGTGTTGATATATTCGTTGCATGTGTATTTGGAAAATGTCGATTGTACCGTTCTCATTGAGAACGGGATTTCCGGGTTCAACCCGGGCTACTCACTAAGCAGTGGTGCTTAGCCCTCGTGGTTTCATATTTTTCCAGATCACGAGGATTACGCCTAGCTCATCGGACGACGACGACTGGAGAGCAGCAGCATCACGTACGGGATTTGTTTCCCTAAATCCAAGGATATGTATTTTCCGGCATTTTGTACGGCTTAATGATGACTATTCGGACATGTGTTGTTTTGCGATACTAATCGCTTGTTGTATTTCCGCTGTCACTCTGATTTAAGTTGAAAATGTTTTTGTTTTCCGCGTTTTTCGCTTCCGCAAATCTGTTAACTATTATTTTATTATATATTGTCCATGTGGCACAGCCCGTATACTGTACACGGGTTACGGGTGTCACAACTTTTGGTATCAGAGCTACGTTCTTTCCTCGGGAAGGAATTGTGCTCATTACCCAACGGTTTTCTACGAAAA
>NW_010965748.1:9634-10899 GCF_000463585.1 Tarenaya hassleriana
TGAAATGGTAGTTGTTGGAAAGAGTTCCAGCAAAAGGAAGCGTTCCAAGAGCAAGGGCAAAAGGAAAGTGACAAGCGTTTTCATTGAACCTAAGCCTAAGTCCAAAAGGAAGAGTGTTATTTCTGTCATGTCGTTGGGCATTGGAACAGAAATTGTAGACTCTACCTGGAAGATCAGGAAAAGAAGAAGCTTAAAGAAGCTTTGACTTCTGGTGTCTTCGTTATAGAGGCTAATTCGTTTACTTCTACGTCGTGGGTATTAGATACCGGAAGCGCCTCGCATATTTGTGGAAATGTGCAAGGGTTGCGAGGAAGTAGACAATTGACAAAAGGAGAAGTAGATCTCCGCGTTGGGAATGGAGCAAAAGTTGCTGTATTAGCCGTCGGGACTTATGATCTGACTTTACCTTCTTGACTTGTATTGGAGTTACATTATTGTTATTTTGTTCTTGCTATCAGTAAGAACATTATATCGATTTCATGCTTAGACTCGGATGGTTTTAGATTTGTTATTGAGAACAAATGTCTATCCGTTTATAGAGGTGATTTATTTTATGGTAAAGGTTACCATATTAATGGCCTTTATGTTTTGGATGATGAACCGTCTAGATACAGGTCAATCTATAACGTTTGTACCAAACGGTTTAAGACGAACGACTTAAACCCGTCCTTCCTCTGGCATTGTCGTCTAGGCCATATAAACGAGAAGCGCATTCAGAAGCTTCATTCTGAAGGTCTTCTGGATTCTTTTGACTTTGAGTCTCTTGAATCTTGCGAGTCTTGTTTAATGGGCAAGATGACAAAGCATCCTTTCAAGGGGAAATGACAGAGAGCGACAGAGTTATTGGATCTGATACATAGTGATGTATGCGGACCAATGAGCTGTCCGGCTAAAGGAGGTTATCTGTATTTCGTTACGTTCACTGATGATTTCAATCGATACGGTTATGTCTATTTAATGAGACATAAGTCTGAAACACTTGAAATGTTCAAGGCTTTCAGAAACGAAGTACAGAACCAACTTGGCAAGACGATCAAGACACTTCGATCCGATCGTGGTGGCGAGTATATGAGCCAAGAGTTCACTGACTATCTGGTTGATTGTGGTATTGTATCACAATTAACTCCTCCTGGAACGCCACAATGGAACGGCGTGTCAGAACGGAGGAACCGAACACTATTAGACATGGTTCGGTCTATGATGAGTCAGACAGATCTTCCGAAGTCCTTTCGGGGCTACGCTTTAGAGACCGCTGCTTACCTGCT
>NW_010965748.1:12540-16215 GCF_000463585.1 Tarenaya hassleriana
ATCCTACGCGTTAAGCATTACGAGTAGATATCAGTCAGATCCAGGTGAGTCACACTGGATCGCCGTCAAGAACATCCTGAAGTACTTGAGAAGGACTAAGGATGTGTTCTTGGTATACGGTGGGTCAGAAGACGAGCTCGTTGTAAGAGGTTACACCGATGCTAGTTTTCAGTCAGACCCGGATGACTACAGATCGCAGTCTGGCTATGTTTTCTGTTCTAGTCTTATTATGTCGTTATTCCCATAATGACACAAGACTAGGGAGTTTAGTATCATTCATAATGATACATGGATTTCATAACAGATCTAGCATGCAGGAACATGTAATGAACAAAATACTCTCATAAAAAAAGATATAGAAAGTATCAATACATCGAATGTATCTGAACAAAGCTCATAATCAGTACATCATAGAGCACTAAACCAACAATCTCCCACTTGCTCTAATCATGAACTGCTAAACATCTAATGCCCATATCCCTAACATGACCCTCATGCTTCGACGAAGGGAGAGGCTTCGTCAATGGATCGGCAATGTTGTCATCTGTCGACACTCTGCAAATGTGCACGTCTCCTCTGTCTATAATCTCCCTGATAAGGTGAAATCGTCTGAGTATGTGTTTCAGTATAACCCGAAATCTCTATTTCGGGTATACAAGTCATAGGCGGTCTCTAGCAAGACACTATGACTACCTATCTCGAATAGAGTTTGTTTGTGATCATACGAAAGCCAGTGATGATTCCGACTGATGATCCTTTTGTATCGCGATATTATATGTCGAACATAAGGCATGGACAAGCCACCTTATCTGATTCGACTGCTTTCTCGTTCGCTGAGTTCGACTGTCTGAAATAGACGATGTTCGTCTATAGTGCGGCCACACATTTCTACAGTCTTGCTCACACGAGGGGCCCAGCGATATCTCTCTCTTTTACGAGAGGTACAAATCCCGTCTTGACTATCTACAATCCAGTACATGATTCGTTTCGTACCTGATACACGCCTTTATAGTCCTCCTGTTACGCAGGACGTTTGACGTAATCAAAGCACGCAACTCCTCATGTTGGATTCTGTAGATATCTCAGGTCTTAGGATCCAATCATGGAATCGCAAGACGGGATTTGTACCTCTCGTAAAAGAGAGAGATATCGCTGGGCCCCTCGTGTGAGCAAGACTGTAGAAATGTGTGGCCGCACTATAGACGAACGTCGTCTATTTCAGACAGTCGAACTCAGTGAACGAGAAAGCAGTCGAATCAGATAAGGTGGCTTGTCCATGCCTTATGTTCGACATATGATATCGCGATACAAAAGGATCATCAGTCGGAATCATCACTGGCTTTCGTATGATCACAAACAAACTCTATTCGAGATAGGTAGTTATAGTGTCTTGCTAGAGACCGCCTATGACTTGTATTATCGGAATGGAGATTCTGCGTTTTACTGCTATTCCGGATGAGCCTACAGGGTCACACACAATAGGGATGGACAAGTACGTGTGCTAAATTATCCCGATTAGGAATCCTAATTGGATTGAGATTTCTAATTGGAATAGGAATCCTAATGGGATTAGGAATCCTATTATGTATAGGAATCCTAATGAGATTAGAATTCTATTACATCTAGGAAACCTAATGAGATTAGAATTCTAATAGGTTTAGGAAATCTAATTAGATTAGGATTCCTAGTAATCTATTCCTTGTCAAATTAGGATTTTGGAAAGTCTATATAAGGAGAATGTCTTCTAGGGTTTTAAGAGAAGAAGAAAAAAGGAAAAAGAAGAAGAAAAATAAAAATCCTAAGCCTCCAAAAACCTTGCACACAAGAGAGATCGAGATCTCTAGTCCTAGCAGACAAGTTCCAAGGTGTTGGAATCCATCCCGACGTGTGGATACGTGTAGAGGGCGAGGTAATTTCCTGCCTTTCGTGATCAGACGTGTTCTTCGATTGATACAGGCCCCGGATCGATTGAGGTAAGCGTTCTAATGTTTCTACGATTCATTAGAAGCATGGTTCTAGGGTTTATTAAATTTTGTTTTACATCCGCTGCGCAAACCCTAGAATCGATCTCTTAGGAATAGGATTCGCTCTAGAGATCCCAGGAAACCCAACAAGTTCATGCTTTGTGATGGCTGCGCTAATTTCGGTGCTCAATGCCATAGTCTCTTTTTCCACCTACCCGCTTCTTCGTCAAAATATCTTTGAGGAACTTCGCATATGAGGGCATTTGGAGGATTGTCTCATGAAAAGGCATTGTAATCTCCATCTTCTTCTGCATTTCCGCAAACTTTCCAAATTGGTTGTCCTCATTAAATTTCTTTAAGCGAGAAGGAAGGGGTATCGGGGGTACCTTAGGCGGAGGAGGAATGTAAGCTGGTTGTTTCTCCTGTTCTTGCACCTTAGGAGTGTCTTCCTCTACAGATTTTCTTTTTTCCTCTCTTGTTAGCTTTGGGGGCGATGTCTTCTCAACCATCGGAGGGATGATCTCCGGAAGTTGTTTCCCACTCCTTAGTTCCACTGCATTGATGTGCTCACGAGGGTTCACCTCGTTCTTACCGGGAAGCATGCCTTGCTGTCTCGATGAGGAGGAAGACGCAAGTTGGGCAACTTGATTGTCCAAGATCTTCAAATGAGCTTGTACTCCTTCCAATTGCTTCTTGAATGCAACTTGCTCATTTTCAATGTCCCCAATGGATACTCCTTGTGATTTTTGACGTTGGAGGATTTGAAATAGCATATCCTTGATGTCCGGGTCTTGATCCTTGGGTTGCACTTGCTGTGGTCTATAGTTGGAATTCCCTTGATAACCTTGACTCCCTTGACCTTGTTGTTGATACTTTGATTGAAAACGCGGAGGTCCTTGGTTGTTCCGTGTTGGGGTTTCCTGGGATCTCATAAGCGAATCCTATTCCTAAGAGATCAGTTCTAGGGTTTGCGTAGCGGATGTAAAACAAAAATTTTGATAAAACCCTAAAACCTATCATGCATGATCTTGTAGAAACGATAGAACGCTTACCTCAATCGATCTGGGGCTTGTATCAATTGATATATTCGTCCGATCACTGTAGGCAGGAAGAATATCTTGCCCTCTACATGTATCCACACCTCGGGATGGATTCCAACCTTTGGAACTTGTCTGCTAGGACTCGAATCTTCTATTCAATGATGTGCTTTGAGAAAAACGAGATTTTGATCACTTCTTCAACCCTCTAGACTCTCCAAAAAGGTCTGAAGAAGTTCTCTTTTTCGGCTGCTTAGTGTTAGGGTTATTAATCTCCTCTTATTCAAGTGATTAACCCTAATTCCGTATTTAAAAATTAAATCCGAAACCTAGACCGAACGGACTGCTTAGTAGTCCGTTCGGTCTGGACACTTGGTCCGTTCGAACCAGTCATATAACTAGGTCTGTTCGATCTGACGGGTCAGTCCGTTCGGTCCAACACTTGGTCCGTTCGGACTGGACTCTCTAGTCCGTTCGGTCCATCAATTTGGTCCGTTCGGACTAGATGCTCCGGTCCGTTCGGTCCACTCCTAGACCGAACGGTCCGGACCTCTTGTCCATATTTCTCGACGTTTTCTCGTGCATTTGTCCTTCCCTACGTGTGTGACCCTGTAGGCTCATTCGATATAGCAGTATAACCCGAAATCTCTATTCCGGATATACAAGTCATAGGC
>NW_010965748.1:17541-18895 GCF_000463585.1 Tarenaya hassleriana
GGCTATCAGCACTAGGAATGACACCCAAGTCTCCAACAAACTTCCTGATCCAAACAGCTTCCTTTGACGCGTCCGACGCTGCAATATACTTAGCTTCTGTAATGTAGAATCTGCAACGGTTGCCTGCTTGGAACTCTTCCAGCTAACAGCGCCTCCGTTCAAGCCGAAAACATAGCCAGACTGCGATCTGTAATCATCCGGGTCTGACTGGAAACTAGCATCGGTGTAACCCTTTACAGCGAGCTCGTCTTCCGACCCACCGTATACCAAGAATACATCCTTAGTCCTTCTCATGTACTTCATGATGTTCTTGACGGTGATCCAGTGCGACTCACCTGGATCTGACTGGTATCTACTCGTAATGCTCAATGCGTAGGATACATCCGGTCGAGTACAAAGCATAGCATACATGATGGATCCAATTGCCGAAGCATATGGAATCCTATCCATGCGTTCTCGCTCATCAGGTGTCGTAGGACACTGACTCTTGCAGAGAACTGTGCCACTGCTCATCGGTAAGGTTCCTTTCTTGGAATCTTGCATCTTGAACCGTTTCAAGACCTTATCGATGTAAGTACTCTGACACAATCCTAGAAGACGCCTCGATCTATCTCTATAGATCTTGATGCCTAAAATATAGGCCACTTCTCCTAGGTCCTTCATAGAAAACTGCGTTCCTAACCAAGACTTAACGTCTTGCAAGGTAGGAACGTCATTCCCTATAAGGAGAATGTCATCCACGTACAACACTAGAAATACAACTGTGCTCCCACTAGCCTTCTTGTAAACACATGGCTCGTCTTCGTTCTGTGAGAAACCAAACTTTTTGATTGTCTCATCAAAGCGAAGGTTCCAGCTCCTCGAAGCTTGCTTCAGTCCATAAATGGACCTCTGAAGCTTGCACACCATCCTCGGGTTCCTTGGATCGACAAAACCTTCAGGCTGTGTCATGTACACATCATCGGTCAAGTTCCCGTTAAGGAACGCGGTCTTGACATCCATTTGCCATATCTCATAGCCGTAATATGCGGCTATGGCAAGTAGGATCCTGATGGACTTCAGCATAACTACAGGCGAAAACGTCTCATCATAGTCAATACCATGAATTTGACGGAATCCTTTCGCCACAAGTCATGCCTTATACGTGTGCACGTTGCCATCGATGTCGGTCTTCTTCTTGAAGATCCGCTTGCATCCGATGGGTTTTATCACCTTCAGATGCATCAATCAAAGTCCATATTTGGTTGTCTGACATGGATTGCATTTCGGACTTCATAGCCTCACGCCATTTCTCGGAATCCGGACTTGCCATAGCCTCTGGGTATGTGGTAGGCTCATCATGTTCCAATAACAT
>NW_010965748.1:20633-21023 GCF_000463585.1 Tarenaya hassleriana
GGAAGATTTGTCTGACTCATCATTGACCGAACCATGTCTAACAGTGTTCGGTTCCTCCGTTCAGACACGCCGTTCCAGGAGGAGTGAATTGTGATACAATACCACAATCAACCAGTTAGTCAGTAAACTCTTGGCTCATATACTCGCCACCACGATCGGATCGAAGTGTCTTGATCGTGAGCGAGAACGCATGGATCGGATTGTTGGTTTAGTGCTCTATGATGTACTGTGTATGAGCTTTCTTTAGATACAATCGATGTATTGATACTTTCTATGGTTTTATGAGAGTATTTGATTCATTACATGTTCTTGCATACTAGATCTGTTATGAAATCCATGTATCATTATGAATGATACTAAACTCCCTAGTTTTGTGTCGTTATGGGAATA
>NW_010965748.1:21390-22228 GCF_000463585.1 Tarenaya hassleriana
AACCAACTCTATTCGAGATAGGTAGTCATAGTGTCTTGCTAGAGACCGCCTATGACTTGTATATCCGAAATAGGGATTTCGGGTTATACTGCTATGTCGAATGAGCCTACAGGGTCACACACGCAGGGAAGGACGAAACCGCACGAGGAAACGACGAAAAACCGAGACAGAAGAGTCTGGAATGGGCGGACCGGAAGTCCAGAACAGACGGTCCACCAAGTCCAGACCCGACGGTCCAGAGTGCGCGGTCTGTCCGTTCCAGAAGGTCTGGAATGGACGGTCCACTGACGCAGACCGTCCGTTCTGGGCTCAGGGTATTTTCGTAATTGAACCGAAATTAGGGTAAAATCACTTTATAAGAAGGAGATTAAAAACCCTAATGACGGATGAGACTTTGGCAGCCGACTTTTGCAGTTCTTAGAGAGTTTTTGGTGAGATCCAAAAAGGCTCAACAAGTTCTAAGACTCGTTTTCTCGAAGTGCACAAACCGAATAGAGATTCGAGTCCTAGCAGACAAGTTCCAATCGTTGGAATCCATCCCGTGGTGTGGATATGATGAGGACATCAGACCTATCAGCTTGGAGGAGGACGGGAGCATAACGGAAGGAGCTCTTGAAGACGGGAGCTTAACGGAAGGAGCTCTTGAAGACGGAGCTTAACGGAAGGAGCTCTTGAGGACATTGAAGACTTGGTCCATCAGGCGTCAAGACTCTTGCCGGATGATCATAACATCACACGATCATTCGAAGCCACGGGAACGGGACTTGACATGCACAATGCGAAGGCTCCCCGAGCAAACCCTAGAGCCGAGCCACCATTAACTCGTGCTAGAGCTCGA
>NW_010965748.1:22573-23802 GCF_000463585.1 Tarenaya hassleriana
TTGAGATTGAATTTTCTCTCATTATTGGCTGGTGTGTCCGCCTATCTTCCCCTGTGTTGGCCGTCGTCGGTGTGTCCGCCGGTCCTCTGTCGAGCTCGATTGGTCCGGCTCTTCCCCTTGGTTTGTCTTGAGGTTCCTTCCCTTCGTTTTTCCATCTCCATTCCTCCGAAACGATCCGAATTTGAGAGCCACCATTCCGTGAACCGGTGATTGGATTCGTTTCCCCGCAAATCCCCTTCGATTCCCCTTGTTCCTCCACGAATTCGAGAGCCACGTTCGTGAGCCGGTGATTGCGGTTGAACTCCCTTCGTCCATCCTCCTCGTGCGTACATCATTTTGGTATCAGAGCTTGCTCGAGCCATAGGACGTTCCCTGGGTGAGATCTATCCTTGTTGTGGTTGTTGTTGTTGTTGTTTCATTTCGATTTCATTTAAATATCCAAACCGAAAATTGTTTCTAAACGAATTGTCGATACTTCTAATTTCGTGTGTTGCTGTACCAGGTTTTAACCGAGAGTTTGAGCAAGGATTCGCGAGCCCAAAACCCTCACAACCCCACGGTGAATTCGCTCCTTGACTCTTGGTCGATTGCACGTTGTGATTGTTGAATCGTTATTGTATACGTGTTTATTCGTCTTCCGATATTTTCAGGATTGTGTGTGCCGGTTGTGTGAGTTGTGTACGTGAATCTCCTGTACGTTCGTGTGTGAGTTGTCTGAGTAAACGTGTGTTGAATCGCGTTAAGTCATTCACTTGTCTAATCGTTATCGGTTGCCTCGCACATTGCTACAAAGTTCTGCATGCACGTTGTATTGTCGTGTTAGTACGTTTCCTGTTTGGCACGTTGATTGTGTACCCCTGCACGTGAGTAAGAATATACATACGGATTGCACGTTGCGTGATTGTGTGATTACTCGTCTATCATTTCCACCTCTGCACGTTGATTGTGGATCCATTTGAGTGTGTTGCGCGTTATTTGCATTGTGCGAGATTTGAGCGAAACATGAGTGCCAACGACGCCACCAACGAGGGTGAGAACGTAGGGTCTTCTAGTAACACCGAGGTATTCCGAGCCCTCCAAAAAATGATGGATCGAATAGCTAGGCTAGAAGAATCCCGACCGCAAAACCCACCCGCTCGAGAAACCACATATCATAACCGAGAACCCGTTGCCCGTCCTATACCAAACCGAGAACATAGCCCCGAAATCCATAGTGGGGATGAGAGCGA
>NW_010965748.1:24360-25007 GCF_000463585.1 Tarenaya hassleriana
GAGCCCAACCAAGACCGAGAGTTAGGGCCAACCGTAGGCGAGAGGCCAACGATGACTTAGACGACCCTTATCTAGAACAGCCCCGTGTTTATCGCAGATCAACCGAGCTCAAGCTCAAGCCTCCCCTCTTCCTAGGTAAAGTAGATCCCGAGGCGTATCTCAATTGGGAGCGACGGATGGATAACATTTTCGAGTGTTATTCCTATTCGGAGCATAAGAAGGTGCAATATGCTGCCGCCCAATTGGCCGAAAATGCCCTCACTTGGTGGGATCGTGAGGTTAATGAGCGTAGGCGAGGCCATTACGCTCAGGTCGAAACGTGGCGTGAGATGAAAAATCTCATGCGAAAGCGTTTCATACCCCCTCATTTCCATAGAGATCTTCAGCGAAGGTATAGGCGTCTAGCGCAAGGATCTAGATCGGTTGACGAATATTATGAGGAGTTCGAACGTATTAGGAGCCGATTAGAGCTAGATGAGGACGAAGAAACGGTTATGGCACAGTTCGTAGACGGACTGCACGATAAGATCGGCCGCAAAGCGGAGCGCCATCCATACCGAGACCTTCAGGATCTCGTACACCTAGCCGTACAAATCGAACAACAAGAGAGACGTAAGTCTTCTAGGCTAGGAAAACCCCGGACTTAT
>NW_010965748.1:25979-27711 GCF_000463585.1 Tarenaya hassleriana
TCACATTCTGCTTGGTAGGCCTTGGCAATTTGATCGGGAAGTGAAACACGATGGTCGAGCCAATCAGTACTCTTTCGTACATGACAAGGGAAAGATTGTGCTCGCACCTCTAAGTCCATCTCAAGTTCACGAGATGCAACTCAAACTAGCCAAAGAACCCGAGCCAAAGAAAGAGAATTTTTATGTTAAGGCTAGTCAGGTGATGCGTCTGTTCGCCAAGAACAGCCGGTGTTGCTCTTGGTATTCAAGGACCAATTGAGCCACCGTACGGAGACACCGACCCTTAGTCCCGCTATTTGCCGGCTCCTGGAGCGCTATAGCGATGTATTTCCGGATGAAATTCCGGTGGGACTACCACCTATATGCGGGATCGAACATCAGATCGATCTAGTGCCAGGAGCACCTTTGCCAAACCGACCCGCGTACCGGATGAACCCCGAAGAGACTAAAGAGCTCGAAAAACAAGTCCAAGAGCTACTAAGTAAGGGTTATATCCGAGAGAGCCTCAGTCCCTGTGCAGTCCCTGTACTACTGGTACCGAAAATGGACGGGACTTGGAGAATGTGTGTGGATTGTCGTGCGATCAACAACATCACGGTTAAATACCGGCATCCCATACCCCGACTTGATGACATGCTCGATGAGCTAAGCGGAGCTATGATCTTTTCAAAGATCGACCTTAAGAGTGGTTACCATCAAGTTCGGATGAAAGAAGGTGATGAATGGAAAACCGCATTCAAGACCAAACAAGGTCTTTATGAGTGGCTCGTTATGCCATTCGGGCTCACGAACGCCCCAAGCACCTTCATGCGGCTCATGAACCATGTTCTAAGAGCCTATATTGGAAAGTTCGTGGTGGTCTACTTCGACGACATTCTCATCTATAGTCGAGGTGAAAGAGACCATATCTCGCACTTAGAGCAAGTAATGACTACTCTCCGAAAGGAAAGTCTCTACGCCAACTTTAAGAAATGTTCGTTCTACACAGACGAGTTAGTCTTTCTAGGCTTTGTGGTCAGCTCTCAAGGGCTGCGAGTTGATGGTGAAAAGATCAAGGCCATTCAGGAGTGGCCGACACCATCTACTATCGGACATGTGCGGAGCTTTCTTGGTCTAGCTAGTTTTTACCGTCGATTCGTCCGAGACTTTAGCAGCATCGCTGCTCCCCTCACCGCGGTCACAAAGAAAGACGTGGCCTTCGAATAGGGCGAGACTCAAGAGCGCGCCTTCTCCGCTCTAAAGGATAGTCTCACTACCGCGCCGGTTTTAGTCCTTCCAAACTTCGACAAAACCTTTGAGATCGAGTGCGATGCCTCCGGGATTGGCATTGGAGCCGTCCTTATGCAGGAGAAGAGGCCCGTGGCCTACTTTAGCGAGAAGCTCAGTGGAGCTACGCTAAATTATCCGACATACGACAAAGAGCTTTACGCTCTCGTACGAGCATTTGAGACCTGGCAGCACTATCTGCTTGCTAAGGAATTCGTCGTTCACTCGGATCATGAGACCCTTAAACACCTCAAGGGTCAAGCCGTGCTCAAGCGCAGACACGCTAAGTGGCTTGAGTTCATCGAGACATTTCCCTCCATCATTAAGTACAAAAAGGGAAAGGACAACGTCGTAGCTGACGCATTGTCTCGACGCTATGCGTTGCTGGCAGTCATGGAAGCAAGGATGCTTGGATTTGAGTTCCTCAAAGAACAATATGTGACTGACCCGGACTTCGGAACCATCA
>NW_010965748.1:28001-30798 GCF_000463585.1 Tarenaya hassleriana
CCACGAGGGTCGATACGAGATGTGATACTCCGCGAAGCGCATGGAGGCGCACCTTCTGGTCATTTCGGAGTAGATAAGATGCTGGCCATTGTATAAGAACACTTCTTTTGGTCCCATCTCAAGAAAGACGTTCAGAGGTTTTGTGCTAAGTGTATCGAGTGCCATAAGGCAAAGTCTCGAGTGCAACCTCATGGTCTTTACATGCCACTACCGATATCCACCCATCATTGGGTAGACATTTCGATGGACTTCGTGCTTGGACTACCAAAGATACAACATAAGGATTCCATCTTCGTGGTAGTGGATCGGTTCTCAAAAATGGCACATTTTATACCGTGTGCTAAGACCGACGACGCTAAGCATATAGCGGATCTCTTCTTCCGAGAAGTAGTGCATCTACATGGTCTTCCGAAGACGATTGTGTCGGATCGTGACTCAAAATTCCTAAGCCACTTTTGGCGAACGTTATGGAAACGAGTCGGCACTAAGCTCGTTTTTTCGACCACTTGTCATCCGCAGACGGATGGACAGACCGAAGTAGTCAATTGGACATTGTCTACACTTTTGAGAGCTACCATCGGGAAACACCTAGGGGGCTGGGTTGAGTGTATACCGCATATCGAGTTTGCTTACAACAGGGCTGTCCACTCGGCCACTAAACACTCCCCATTTGAGATAGTCTACGGATTCAATCCGATCACTCCACTTGATCTCATACCCCTCCCGAGCGATGGATTGATGAACCTGGACGGCGAAAGGAAAGCCGAGTTCGTTAAGCAACTCCATCAAAAGGTTCGGAAAAACATTGCTCATAAGACTGAGCAATATACTCGCCAAGCAAACAAAGGACGTAAGGATGTCCAATTCAACGAAGGCGAGTGGGTGTGGCTACATCTCCGACCCGAGCGATTCCCGGATAAACGCAAGTCCAAGCTGAACCCTCGAGCTGATGGACCATTCCGCATAAGTGAGAAGATCAACGACAACGCCTACCGTCTTGAGCTACCAGGTGAGTATACTGTATCTAATGCTTTTAACGTTACTGACTTATCTCGTTTTGATGCAGGTTACGATATTTCGAGGACGAAATCTTCTCAAGGGGGAGGGCATGATGAGGACATCGGACCTAGCAGCTTGGAGGAGGACGGGAGCGTAACGGAAGGAGCTCTTGAAGACGGGAGCATAACGGAAGGAGCTCTTGAAGACGGGAGCTTAACGGAAGGAGCTCTTGAAGACGGGAGCTTAATGGAAGGAGCTCTTGAGGACGTTGAAGACTTGGTCCATCAGGCGTCAAGACTCTTGCCGGATGATCATAACATCACACGATCATTCGAAGCCGCGGGAACGGGACTTGAAATGCACAATGCGAAGGCTCCCCGAGCAAACCCTAGAGCCGAGCCACCATTAACTCGTGCTAGAGCTCGAGCACTTCGTATCACGCTAACCAAGGCTGTCACTCAAGTTCTCGACGGATTCCGGAATAACGATAACAATGGCGCATCCCTATTCGGACAAGAAGTGACCCGGAACGTCTTCAGCATTAAGTCCGAATTGGCTAAGGCCTAGGACATGACTTTAGTCCAGTCTTCGGCCCAAGAGGGAGGCCCACGACCCAGCCCATGTGCAGCCCAAAGGAAGGAGCTTTCCAACAGCTCTTTATCTCATTTATTGCTAAACCCATGCATGTAAACTTAGCATTAAGTGTGTTTATTTCTTTTAAAAACTCAACTCTTGTAATTTGAAAACACAACTGAGATTTTGCAAGTAAATTTGAGATTGAATTTTCTCTCATTATTGGCTGGTGTGTCCGCCTATCTTCCCCTGTGTTGGCCGTCGTCGGTGTGTCTGCCGGTCCTCCGTCGAGCTCGGTTGGTCCGGCTCTTCCCCTTGGTTTGTCCGAGGTTCCTTCCCTTCGTTTTTCCATCTCCATTCCTCCGAAACGATCCGAATTCGAGAGCCACCATTCCGTGAGCCGGTGATTGGATTCGTTTCCCCGCAAATCCCCTTCGATTCCCCTTGTTCCTCTGCGAATTCGAGAGCCACGTTCGTGAGCCGGTGATTGCGGTTGAACTCCCTTCGTCCATCCTCCTCGTGCGTACATCAGGATACATGTAGAGGGCGAGGTATTCTTCCTGCCTTTCGTGATCAGACCTGTTCTTTGATTGATACAGGCCCCGGATCGATTGAGGTAAGCGTTCTAACGTTTCTACGTTTCAATAGCAGCATGGTTCTAGGGTTCTATAAAATTTTTGTTTTACTTCCGCTGCACAACCCTAGAATCGATCTCTTAGGAATTAGATTCGCTCATGAGATCCCAGGAAACCCAACAGTGGTATCAGAGCCTGGTTGCTCTGTTTTGATTTCGTAGAACCCGATCACGCACGTTTTAGGATTTGAATTGTTTGAATCCATGTTTGCTTTGATTTCTATGCATGTTTGATGATTGAATCTAGTGTAGATTGCATGTTTCATGTTGCATAGAGTGCAGGAGTTCGAATTTTGGGTGTACAGAAGAATTCAGATCAGTTTAATGGTGGCTCGGCTCTAGGGTTTGCTCGGGGAGCCTTCGCATTGTGCATTTCAAGTCCCGTTCCCGCGGCTTCGAATGATCGTGTGATGTTATGATCATCCGGCAAGAGTCTTGACGCCTGATGGACCAAGTCTTCAACATCTTCTAGAGCTCCTTCCGTTAAGCTCCCGTCCAATCTGCTAGCTCCGATGTCCTCATCATTCCCTCCCCCTTCAGAAGATTTCGCCCTCGAAATGTCGTGACCTGCATCAAAAGAAGATAAATCAG
>NW_010965748.1:34720-38360 GCF_000463585.1 Tarenaya hassleriana
CCGAAGCATATGGAATCTGGTCCATGCGTTCTCGCTCATCAGGTGTCGTAGGACACTGACTCTTGCAGAGAACTGTGCCACTGCTCATCGGTAAGGTTCCTTTCTTGGAATCTTGCATCTTGAACCGTTTCAAGACCTTATCGATGTAAGTACTCTGACACAATCCTAGAAGACGCCTCGATCTATCTCTATAGATCTTGATGCCTAGAATATAGGCCGCTTCTCCTAGGTCCTTCATAGAAAACTGCGTTCCTAGAAACGGTTCAATATGCAAGATTCCAAGAAAGGAACC
Source organism: Tarenaya hassleriana (assembly GCF_000463585.1). Classification (NCBI taxonomy): domain Eukaryota; kingdom Viridiplantae; phylum Streptophyta; class Magnoliopsida; order Brassicales; family Cleomaceae; genus Tarenaya; species Tarenaya hassleriana. The sequence continues at coordinate 35,013 of NW_010965748.1, forward strand.
TTACCGATGAGCAGTGGCACAGTTCTCTGCAGGAGTCAGTGTCCTACGACAGCTGATGAGCGAGAACGCATGGACGGATTCCATATGCTTCGGCAATTGGATCCATCATGTATGCCATGCTTTGTACTCGACCGGATGTATCCTACGCGTTGAGCATTACGAGTAGATACCAGTCAGATCCAGGTGAGTCGCACTGGATCGCCGTCAAGAACATCCTAAAGTACTTGAGAAGGACTAAAGATGTATTCTTGGTATACGGTGGGTCGGAAGATGAGCTCGCTGTAAGAGGTTACACCGATGCTAGTTTCCAGTCAGACCCGGATGACTACAGATCGCAGTCTGGCTAAGTTTTCTGCTTGAACGGAGGCGCTGTTAGCTGGAAGAGTTCCAAGCAAGCGACCGTTGCAGATTCTACTACAGAAGCTGAGTATATTGCAGCGTCGGACGCAGCAAAGGAAGCTGTTTGGATCAGAAAGTTTGCTGGTGACTTGGGTGTCATTCCGAGTGCTGATAGCCCCATTGCTCTGTATTGTGACAACAATGGAGCGATCGCACAAGCGAAAGAACCCAGATCCCATCAACGATCCAAACACATACTCAGACGATTTCACCTCATCAGGGAGATCATAGACAGAGGAGACGTACACATTTGCAGAGTGTCGACAGATGACAACATTGCCGATCCATTGACGAAGCCTCTCCCTTCGTCGAAACATGAGGGTCATGTTAGGGATATGGGCATTAGATGTTTAGCAGTTCATGATTAGAGCAAGTGGGAGATTGTTGGTTTAGTGCTCTATGATGTACTGATTATGAGCTTTGTTCAGATACATTCAATGTATTGATACTTTCTATGGTTTTATGAGAGTATTTCATTCATTACATGTTCTTGCATACTAGATCTGTTATGAAATCCATGTATCATTAGGAATGATACTAAACTCCCTAGTCTTGTGTCGTTATGGGAATAACGACATAATAAGACTAGTATGATGTGTGATTGATGATCACATAGATGATCATAAGTATTGGATACGATCACAATCATAGGTATTCGTTACAGAACGGAATACTGGACTGACCCGCATGAGATTGTCACATGGACTAGAGTCATGACTAGAATCTCATATGACGGTTCCATGATTGGATCCTAAGACCTGAGATATCTACAGAATCCAACATGAGGAGTTGCGTGCTTTGATTACGTCAAACGTCCTGCGTAACAGGAGGACTATAAAGGCGTATATCAGGTACGAAACGAATCATGTACTGGATTGTAGATAGTCAAGACGGAATTTGTACCTCTCGTAAAAGAGAGAGATATCGCTGGGCCCCTCGTGTGAGCAAGACTGTAGAAATGTGTGGCCGCACTATAGACGAACGTCGTCTATTTCAGACAGTCAAAACTCAGTTAACGAGAAAGCAGTCGAATCAGATAAGGTGGCTGGTCCATGCCTTATGTTCGACATATGATATCGCGATACAAAAGGATCATCAGCCGGAATCATCACTGGCGTTCGTATGATCACAAACAAACTCTATTCGAGATAGGTAGTCATAGTGTCTTGCTAGAGACCGCCTATGACTTGTATACCATAAATGGGGATTTCGGGTGATACTGCTATGTCGAATGAGCCTACAGGGTCACACACGCAGGGAAGGACAAATGCACGAGAGAAAACGACGAAAAACCGAGACGGAAGGGGCTGGAACGGACGGACCAGAAAGTCCAGAACGGACGGTCCGCCAAAACCGAGACAGAAGAGTCTGGAATGGGCGGACTGGAAGTCCAGAACGAACGGTCCACCAAGTCCAGACCCGACGGTCCAGAGTGCGCGGTCTGTCCGGTCTTGAACGGACGATCCACTAACGCAGACCGTCCATTCTGCTTGCTGGAACGGACGGTCCACGTGCATTTCTGGACCGTCCGTTCTGGGCTCAGGGTATTTTCGTAATTGAACCGAAATTAGGGTAAAATCACTTTATAAGAAGGAGATTAAAAACCCTAATGACGGATGAGAATTTGGCAGCCGACTTTTGCAGTTCTTAGAGAGTTTTTGGTGAGATCCAAAAAGGCTCAACAAGTTCTAAGTCTCGTTTTCTCGAAGTGCACAAACCGAATAGAGATTCGAGTCCTAGTAGACAAGTTCCAATCGTTGGAATCCATCCCGTGGTGTGGATACGTGTAGAGGGCGAGGTATTCTTCCTGCCTTTCGTGATCAGACGTGTTCTTTGATTGATACAGGTCCCAGATCGATTCAGGTAAGCGTTCTAACGTTTCTACGTTTCAATAGCAGCATGGTTCTAGGGTTCTATAAAATTTTTGTTTTACTTCCGCTGCACAACCCTAGAATCGATCTCTTAGGAATTAGATTCGCTCATGAGATCCCAGGAAACCCAACAGTTCTGTACCTCGTTTCTGAAAGCCTTTAACATTTCAAGCGTTTCAGACTTATGTCTCATCAATTAGACATAACCGTATCGATTGAAATCATCAGTGAACGTAACGAAATACAGATAACCTCCTCTAGCTGGACAGCTCATTGGTCCGCATATATCACTATGTATCAGATCCAATAACTCTGTCGCTCTCTGTCCTTTCCCCTTGAAAGGATGCTTTGTCATCTTGCCCATCAAACAAGACTCGCAAGATTCAAGAGACTCAAAGTCAAATGAATCCAGAAGACCTTCAGAATGAAGTTTCTGAATGCGCTTCTCGTTTATATGGCCTAGACGACAATGCCAGAGGAAGGTTCGGTTTAAGTCGTTCGGCTTAAACCGTTTAGTACTCACGCTATAGATGGACGATGTTGAGTTCGTAGGCTGATCATTCAAGACGTATAAACCATTAACTAGATAACCATTACCATAGTAAATACTGTCTCGATAAATCATCAAACTCGAGTTCTCAATCACAAATCGAAAACCATCCAAATGCAGACATGAAATAGAAATAATGTTTCTGCTAATCGCAGGAACATAGTAACAATTACTAAGCTCTAAAACAAGTCCAGAAGGAAGTTGCAATTCGTAAACGCCAACACACAATGCAGCAACTCTTGCTCCATTTCCGACGCGTAGATCCGCTTCTCCCTTAGCTAGCATCCTACTTCTTCTTAGTCCCTGCACATTTCCACAAATGTGTGAGGCACTTCCGGTATCTAATACCCATGAAGATATAGTACAGATGTTAGCCTCTATAACGTGGATACCTGAGGTAGAAGCTTCGCCAAGCTTCTTGTCCTTCAGATCCTCCAAGGAAAGGTGACAATTACGCTTCCAGTGTCCAGACACGCCGCAGTAATGACAGTCACCCTTATCGGGCTTAGACTTAGGCGTAGAGGCAAC
>NW_010965748.1:38575-49196 GCF_000463585.1 Tarenaya hassleriana
GCTGCCTCTCGGCATCTCCGTCTTCACTAGAGCCTTTAGCGTCTTGTATTTTTCAGTACGCGCTAGCTCCTGAAACATGGTCTTGACATGTTCGATCATATAAAACATGCTCTTCCCCTCGTGGCATTGGCTGCAGGCTCTGGTGGTAGAGCCCCTTCCAGGACGTAAGACTTCTTATCGTGCTTGAGAACAATTCTCAAGTTCCGATACCAGTCTAAGAAGTTCGTCCCGGTCAGCTTATCCTTTTCAAGGATAGATCGCATTGTCAAACTCGGTACGCTACCGGTTGACGACATGTCCTACAAAAAAGACAAACATAACATACAAAACAAATACAGATTCTATTAATGATCAACTACCAGCTAGCCCATCATCAACCAGTGTCTACATATCTATGATCTACTACCAGCTAGTCCATCATCAAACAATGACAACATAGATGCAAAAACGAGCTATATTCCCATACAGAAAAATAACCCTATCATAATTTTCTATATGGGACTAAGATCCATATTTCGCATAAGAATGGATTGTTACACCCATCTTTATGCTATTTAGGTAGACATCTAATGTCAATCACATCCAAGTGACTCTCAGATCCTTTTATGAGACTATGATATCATATATCATTGCATATTCGTCTCATCTGTACCGTTAAGTCTCAAGTCAAAACATGACAACTTAATCTAAGGTAAACCACGTTCAAGCTGTGGGAACCACGATTTCCCACCCTGCCTCACAAAGATAATCCGACACGCTTAGCTTTGGCATGACCCGTGTTACGGACGATCGATGCCTTGACAGACGCTCTAATAATGGGAGGTACACGCTTAGCATTACATAAATAAGGGATTTTCAAAACCACATTCAGATCAATCATCTACTTTCAAGCTATGAGAACCACCATTTCTCCATCTTGCCTCACCAAGATAGCACGGCACACCCAGCTTTGGCATGACCCATGACACGTACGATCGAGGCCTTGACAAGTGTTTTACTCGTAAAGCTTCTAGATCTAATCGGTTAATGTGCAACGATTGTTCATAATCCGAATGGACAATCCAATCGATTATGCAATCCCAATCCCGAAACTCCCACTCAATCAAACATATATAATATCTTGATTAAGTTACATACATTCATTCACTATGGACCATCCATAAGAAAGAATCATGTTATTCTGAATCACAGTTGATCGGTTTTAAGCAACAATTGCTCAAACCAGATCCCGAAACAAAAAATAAAGTTTTGGTGAAGCGTCGGGACCTAGACCGATCGGTCTACGCGGTTCGGTCTTCGGGTCCAGTTCGGTCCGTTCGGTCTGGAATGGTCAGTCCGTTCGGTCTGACTCATCAGTCCGTTCGGTCTGACTCTCCAGACCGTTCGGTCCAGCCCAATGGTCTGGACTCTTGCCCGTTCAGTCCTTCTCTCTCGGACTAGTGACCTGGATCGGACGGACTGGCTAAGCAGTCCGTTCGGTCTACACCCCTTAGTCCGTTCGGTCCAACATCTTGGTCCGAACGGACTAGGTCATTTAGTCCAGGGAAACGACAAACCCTAGACCGTCCGGTCCAGGGGACCAGACCGTTCGGTCTAGGCGGAAAAACGCGATCAGATCACGTTCTTCGTCGTTTCGGTCCCGATTCAGATCCGATTTCCTCCCGGTTTTCGCCTGTGAACTCAGAACAGAAGCCTCTTGCACACTATGTAACAATGAACAGAAAATCGACTCTAGATCCACAATCAAATCATGCATAGCATCAAAGCAAACACGAATTCAAACAATTCAAATCCTATAACGTGCGTGATCGGGTTCTAACAAAATCATGCAGAGCAACCAAGCTCTGATACCACTGTTCGGGTTTTCTGGGATCTCATAAGCGAATCCTATTCCTAAGAGATCAGTTCTAGGGTTTGCGCAGCGGATGTAAAACAAAAATTTTGATAAAACCCTAAAACCTATCATGCATGATCTTGTAGAAACGATAGAACGCTTACCTCAATTGATCCGGGGCCTATATCAATTGATATGTTCGTCCGATCACTGTAGGCAGGAAGAATACCTTGCCCTCTACACGTATCCACACCTCGGGATGGATTCCATGTTGGGGTTATCTACGGGTTCCTACCATGCGATCATATCGATCTAGGGTTTGGTTTACTAGGTTTCATGCAGCAGAAGAAAGATCTAAACCTAGTCAAACGTCACACGCAACCAAACTCGCAAAACCCGAAAGATCGTGTATATCACCGAGGGAATCGTTACTTACCTTGTTCTCGATGAGACTCGAAGTTTATTTCGATCCGGGGCCTGTTCTAAATCACCTTGGACTGAAGTTACAGTCCCTCTACACGTATCCACACCGACGGGAAGGATTCCAAACGATTTGGAACGAATCTGCTAGGATTAGTGAAGAAAAGGGTAACTCAAGAGACGAGATCCAATCCCGGGACAACATAAATCGAATAGAACAGGTTCTCTAGGATTCTAAGATGTTTCTCTAAGTTTTAGGTCGGCCTCAATTAAGTTTGGACGAAATCCCAAACTTAAATAAGATTAGAAAACCCTAAAATCGAATTATGGAAATTTTCCAGATCCCGGTCCGCCGGACAAGGAGCTTGGTCCGGCGGACCAGGCTTAGTCCGAGGCTCGCGGACCGTCTGACCTGGAGGTTTGGTCCTGATGTACGCACGAGGAGGATGGACAAGGGGAGTTCAACCGCAATCACCGGCTCACGGGCGTGGCTCTCGAATTTGCGGAGGAACAAGGGCAATCGAAATGGATTTACGGAAAAACGATTCCAATCACCGGCGCACAAAAAGTGGCTCTCGAATTCGGAAACGTTTCAAAGGAATGGAGGTGGTAATCGAAGGGGAGGAACCTCGGACGAACCAAGGAAGGATGGTTCCCTCGGACACACCGAGAGTGGATGGCCAGACACACCGAGCCTAGAACGTCGGACACACCGAACGTAGTTCGTCGGACACACCGAACAATTAGAGAGAATGTTGATTCTCAAAAGAAATTTCTTTCATTCAAAATGATCAAAAAGGTGTCTCTTACAATCTGAAAGTTTGAACTTATAGAAAAACCAAAGTGTTCTTAACAACTAGTTGAATTAAATGACCAAAACACATGCACGAAGGATCATTAATTGTGGCATATAGCTGTTAGAAAAATAACATGTTCTAAGCTTGGGCTTGACTCCTTTGTGGGCCATGTACATGACGAATATGTGTTGACTTTGAGCTGCTCCGTGACGTGGATCGAATAGACTCAATAGGCTGGCTCAATTTGGTTGATGCAAGGGCTGATCATGGCTCCTTTCGAATCATCTCGGATGGATCTTGGTCGGTACAAACAATGACAATGTTCCAAAGCCCGTGAATGCTTATTTGATAAGTGTACATTGTGTCCTCATCTCTTATCCCGCTCAAGGTTCGATGGTCGACGTTGAATAATGTTTGTCGAAGTGCTCTAGCCTTAGCACGAGTGAGAGGTGGCTTGGGCCGAGAATAGGAGTGTGCATTCTTCGGATTTTGTACAGCCAATCGTGACTCATCTCGGATGATGATCTCCTCGTGATCGGGTGGGACGTCATTCTCCGGTTGAGCTACTAACTCCATCCGATCCGGTTGAGCTCCTAGCTCCGTGCTTCCATTCCAAGCTATCATTAGCTCCATGCGTTCCTTTACCTCCAAGATATAGTTTGATGTGTCGCTAGGGATTCCGAGGTCCTCATCATTCCCTCCCTCTTCTGGAGGTTTCGTCCTCGAAACTGTTTTTCCTACATCAAACGGGTCCAAGTCAGCATCGTTAAATACGTAAGTCGAATTTTCCATACCTTGATTGCAGGTTTTGTCGAGATATTCGCCAAGTATATGAAGATTTTGTTCCCGTGCCTGTCCTCGTTCAAAAGGCTCATCCTTCTTGATTGTCTTTGGGTTTAAGGCGGTGTTACGCCTTGAGGTGTTCATGGTGCAATGGTAGACGCATTTGGCTCCTTCAGCATGAATGAACCGTGGAGGCACACATGTGGGATTTGTCGGACTCTTCTCGTCGTCCCTGCACAAAATCTGCAACGTAGTACCAATTCCTTGATCATAGACAAGAATAAAGAGTAAAACGATGTTACGGCGTAAGCTTCTCGTATCATGGTGGGAAAGCTGCATATATCCGCTTAAGTCGTTGGGTGGCCTCTTCGGGATTTGGCCGGTAGATGTCAAAACTTTCTTTGTAACAATCCCGACTTCCTTCAAATCCAAAACCTGCGAACTACGATAAACTTCTAGGGGAACAGTTTTGTTAGTGTGCTCCTTAAGTTCCTCGTGAAAGTATACGTTTTGGAGCTCCCCCATTTGTTGTATAAATTGCGCTACATACTCCTCAAAGCAAGAATTATAGATAAGGATAAAAATCGGAACGGATTTACTGGTTACTGATCCACGCCTTTGACATATGATCCATGTGTGCTTGTCAGAGGTGTCATTCGACATCGGCGAAGGTTTGTTTAGACTTCTGATGCCATCATATTCCTTCTTGTTACTCGTGTCTACGAATGCATTCTCCTAGACATCTTGCCGCTCTTCATTCACATTCGCCAAACTTTTGGGTTTTGTTTCCGTCACAAAGCCGGGGTTCTCGACCGTTTCTTTCTTTTCGGTCACGCTCTTGGTCTCCTTGTCAGATGGAACTTCGAAATCCTCCTCAAGGTGCCTCCCCACAGCCATCGCGATTGAGTTATATGCCCCGTTATCCTTGATGCTCACCTCTTGTCGGATGGAACTTCCACTGGGCAAATGACTTTGGTTCCTACACTCCGAACACGAAATCTCACAAGTAAAATGAGTAAATGAGGAAGAAGTTTTGTTACCTCGTGTGTGGACTACTCTTTTATATAAGATAGTTTCATCCTTTCGAGCATCAAGATTTTGCGCCTTGATTGGGTCTCCAGTATTGGAAAAGTTTCCGCGTATAGATGTTGGCATTGGCATTCGTTGGCACCCATTCTTTGATCGCTTCGTGTTCATTTGTCGCTCTACTTGTATTGCCGTATGCACAAGATGTCTCAAGTTACGGTATACGTGGGGTTTTACCTTTCTAGCGATTTGTTTTTGTAAGCCTCCTAGGAAGTGCACCATGAGACTTTTTTCATTATCGTCGATTCTTAAGTACGCAACGAGCTGCTCAAATTCTCTGTAGTAGTCCTCAACCGTTGTGTCTCCCTGCATGATGTTATCAAATCTATATTGTAATCCACGGAGACAATGTCGGGGTACATACCTTTTCCGCATGAGGATTTTCATCTCTTTCCAAGTGGAAACCGGATCATAATGTGCTCGTCGGTGTTCGATCTCCTTTTGTTTCCACCACATGAGAGCATTCTTCGCAAGATGGACAGTCGCGTATTGGACCTTTCTTTGGTTCGACCAGGAGTAACACTCAAAGATGTCATTCATTTGCCGCTCCCACTCTAGATAAACTTCTGGGTTTTCTTCTCCTGTAAACAAGGATGACTTAGTTCATGATACGGGCGGTGGTTTGAGGCCCTCGCAGATTCTACGGGTTGGGTCTCTCGCTCAAGTCGTGTGAGACGATCTTGAATCTGTTGTAACATTTGAAGCATAATGCTTTCACTAGATTCTATATTCGCTCCCTCACTCGACATGCTGTCAAAACAACTTTCAAGCAATGCAAGCAACACGAGTTAAAATGGAACGATAGAGGGTCCACGAATCAGATTAGCACACATCAATAGCACTATGGTTTCAATAGAATTGGACAGCAAGTAGATTTTAATTATGACACAATATCCAGTGCAAGGACGGTCAATCACGTGAAAAAACAATCTAGTCAAAGGAAAATTTGTTGCGAATTGGTCAGATTGCAGGAGAAGATAAATAGACACTTCATGACAATCATACACATTCAAGGAGACGATCGAATTCAATCAATGAAGCAACCAGTAGACGTACAACCAATAAACGTGCGAGCAACAGACACGATTGAAAAGATTTTAGAACAAAGTGGCGTTACAATCATATATTTTTTTTTGACGATGCAAATTTTTTTTTTTTGACAGAATATCAGGCAATCGTAAAGGAAAATAAATCAAACATAAACACACCTAAACGTGCTCACCACTCTCAAATGTAACTCACACAAATTGTTCAATCAATCAAGCCACAATTTCGGACAACACAATCTGAAATGGGAGATGAACGGTCACGTTTGCAAATCAGATTCGAGACAACAAAGTGCAGAATGTTAGATGCGATCAAGGAAGGATTTCACCGTGGTTTTCTGGAGGTCTTAGCCTCGTGAATCTCACTCGGACTTCTCGTTTACAACCTGCGAATTCGAAGCAACACAACTCACATTTTTCGGAACTGTTTTCGGTTTTTTTTTTTTCAATGAAACTCGAACAAATGATAAAACAGAAATTATAAAAGGATAGATCTCACCCGGGGAACGTCCTATGGCTCGAGCAAGCTCTGATACCAAAATGATGTACGCACGAGGAGGATGGACAAGGGGAGTTCAACCGCAATCACCGACTCACGGGCGTGGCTCTCGAATTTGCGGAAGAACAAGGGCAATCGAAATGGATTTACGGTAAAAAGATTCCAATCACCGGCGCACGAAAAGTGGCTCTCGAATTCGGAAACGTTTCAAAAGAATGGAGGTGGTAATCGAAGGGGAGGAACCTCGGACGAACCAAGGAAGGATGGTTCCCTCGGACACACCGAGGGTGGATGGCCGGACACACCGAGCCTAGAACGTCGGACACACCGAACAATTAGAGAGAATGTTGATTCTCAAAAGAAATTTCTTTCATTCAAAATGATCAAAAAGGTGTCTCTTACAATCTGAAAGTTTGAACTTATAGAAAAACCAAAGTGTTCTTAACAGCTAGTTGAATTAAATGACCAAAACACATGCACGAAGGATCATTAATTGTGGCATATAGCTGTTAGAAAAATAACATGTTCTAAGCTTGGACTTGACTCCTTTGTGGGCCGTGTATGTGACGAATATGTGTTGACTTTGAGCTGCTCCATGACGTGGATCGAATAGACTCAATAGGCTGGCTCAATTTGGTTGATGCAAGGGCTGATCATGGCTCCTTTCGAATCATCTCGGATGGATCTTGGTCGGTACAAACAATGACAATGTTCCAAAGCCCGTGAATGCTTATTTGATAAGTGTACATTGTGTCCTCATCTCTTATCCCGCTCAAGGTTCGATGGTCGACGTTGAATAATGTTTGTCGAAGTGCTCTAGCCTTAGCACGAGTGAGAGGTGGCTTGGGCGGAGAAAAGGAGTGTGCATCCTTCGGATTTTGTACAGCCAATCGTGACTCATCTCGGATGATGATCTCCTCATGATCGGGTGGGACGTCATTCTCCGGTTGAGCTCCTAACTCCATCCGATCCGGTTGAGCTCCTAGCTCCGTGCTTCCATTTCAAGCTATCATTAGCTCCGTGCGTTCCTTTACCTCCAAGATATAGTTTGATGTGTCGCTCGGGATTCCGAGGTGCTCATCAGGTCCGGCTGACCAACTTTTGGTCAGCTCCGGACCAAACCTCTTGGTTCCTTTCTGGTCCGCCGTTCCAGCGTCCTTGGTCCGCCTGATTCCAGCGTCTGGTCCGGGGTTGACCAACTCTTGGTCAGCCGGACCAGACCTGGACAGATGACCTCGGACTGAGCTTCCGGACTGCCTGATCTGACCAACTTGGTCCGGGGCTGACCAAACTTGGTTAGCTCCGGACCAACACACTGAAAACTCCTTTTCATGCTCGTTTCGGTCAAATCTCGTTTCCATTCTTCGGATTCTTCACGTATAAGTCTATCCCTAGTGGTGTGTGACCCTGTAGGCCCATTCTAAGTGGTAGTGACTTTAGGAACCTTTCCCGAACCACAAGTCATGGTTAGCCTCTAGCAAAACGCCATGACCACCCATTTAGAATTGAGTTAGAGGTGATCTAACCAAGGCATTAACAGTTCGAATTCTGATCCTTTGTCTCACGATATCATATGTTGAACAAGGGCATGGTTTGAGCCATCCTTCAAGTTCAACCGCTTTCTCATCTTGGTAAATCGACTAGTAAAATAGATGCAACTTCATCTATAGCGTGGCCACGCGTTTTCATAGTCCGACTTCCACGAGAGGACCACTACAAAAAAAGCGCTAAACTACGACGGACACTGCGACGGATATGTCCGTCGCAATAAAATTAACGACGGCTAACGACGGAATACAGACGGTAAACAATCTGACGTAATCCGTAGGTTTCCGTCGCAACCTAAGACGACGGAATGTGACGGAGTATTCCGTCGCAAACTTATTGCGACCGAAAACGAGGGACTTCCGACGGAATTATGCGACGGACTATCCTCCGTAACTTTCCGTCGTTTTTAGCGACGGAAATACGACGCACCGTATCCGTCGTATAGTTAGGTATAGTTAGGTGAGAAACGTTTTTTTTTTTTGCCAGAATGTCCGTCGCAAACGGTCGCATTCCGTCGTGAGTTCGGTAGTCCGTCGGTATCCGTCGCAACAAATCCGTCGTACGTCCGTCGCATAGCCGTCGCAATTATCAAGAATATAACCCCGCGCAGATCACCACCATCAAGCAACCGAAAAATAACCCTCCCCACCGAAAAATAACCCTCCCCAAACGAAAAAAAACCCCAAAAAAATGTCTTTCAATGCAAGGAGATGGATGTATGAAAGAATAGATCCATACACAAATCAAATATGCAAAGATTTTGAAGAAGGATTGCAAGCGTTTATGACGTTTGTTACATCTCAACCGTCATATATCGAAGGGTCGAAACTTCCATGTCCGTGTGTGAAGTGTGAAAATACGAAATGGCAGTATATTCAACAAGTGTGGAATCATCTATATCGAAGAGGGTTCATGTCCAATTATTTTGTTTGGCTAGCTCACGGAGAAACAGTGGACACGACGTCTTCATATGGTGCAGTTAATCAAGTCATTATCGATGAGCAGCGAAACGAATTTCAACAAGGAGAAAGAAATCCGTATTCAGAAATGGTGTTTGATGCGTTTCCAAATGTCGGTCAACCGTCTTACGGGGAGGAAGAAGAGCCAAATTCCGAGGCTAAAAGGTTCTACGAGATCCTTAATACATCGAGCACTCCAATATATGAAGGATGCATTGAAGGTCTATCGAGATTGTCGTTGTCGTCACAATTGATGAACATGAAGACTGATTACAATATTCCGGAGAAATGTATGGACGGATTTAGTCAGATGTTCAAACAATATCTACCAGAAGGTAATACTGCAACAGAATCGTATTATGAGACGAAGAGTCTGATGCGGAAGTTGGGGCTACCGTATAAAAAGATTGATGTTTGCGAAAACAACTGCATGATTTTTTGGAAGGATGACGAAGGATTGATGCAATGTCGGTTCTGTGGGAAGGATCGGTATCGGCCACGACGAAAAGCATCCAAAAAAGGCAAGTTGATTCCATTGAAAAGAATGTTTTATATGCCTATTACAGATCGATTGAAGAGATTATATCAGTCTGAGAAAACCGCATCACATATGAGGTGGCACGATGAACATTGTACTCCAGATGGGGAAATGCATCATCCATCAGACGGGTTAGCATGGAAACATTTCCAACAGGTATTTCCTGATTTTGCTCAAGAGGCTAGAAATGTTTATCTAGCATTATGCACAGATGGGTTTAATCCATTTGGAATGTCGGGTCGGAACTACTCTGTATGGCCGGTGATTCTAACACCGTACAACCTACCACCCGGAATGTGCATGAGTAGAGAGTTTTTGTTCCTCTCAATACTGGTTCCAGGACCTACACATCCTAGAAGAAGTTTAGACGTGTTTCTTCAACCGTTGATAGAAGAGTTGAATGAGTTGTGGAGTGTAGGTGTCACTGCATACGATGTGTCGGTGAGACAGAATTTTTTGCTTCGAGCAGTTCTTTTATGGACGATTAGTGATTTTCCAGCTTACTCTATGTTGTCAGGTTGGACAACACATGGTCGTCTAGCGTGTCCATATTGCATGGATGAAACTGATGCATTTTGGTTGCAGCACGGACGAAAAATGAGTTGGTTTGATAACCATCGGCGTTTTCTACCAAGAAATCACGTGTTACGACGCAACAAGAAGAATTTTCGAACAAATATAGTTGTTGTTGATTCTGCGCCACTTGAACATACCGGGAATGAAATTTTACTTGAACGAATCGAAGAATGTGTTCGGTCACATGGATTATCTACTACATCAGTGGTTGGTGGTAACGGTCATTTACCGATTGAAGGATATGGTGATTATCACAACTGGCATAAGAAGAGTATATTTTGGGAATTGCCATATTGGACGAGGATCCGGTGTTTCTAGCCCTTCTACCCCTACTTCTCAGCAGCCCCCAATACCCACACCTCGTTTGGATCAACCTTTCACGGGTCAATCCACACAGCAACCTTCACATGAAGGTTGTTCGCGTGATTCATCAGTATCACTCAGGGAAATCCTCGCATCCGAGGATCGTCGTACGATGAGACCGCATCTTAGCCCAGAGCGAACCAACGGTACTTTATGGTAAGGAACATTGTAA
>NW_010965748.1:51582-53565 GCF_000463585.1 Tarenaya hassleriana
CGATGTTTTAGGGTTGAGGATTTGTGCGAACAAACGGCGAAATCCGAAAATCCCGGGCGATTTCCGGCGAAATCCGAAAATTTTCGGATTTTCCGGGCGATTTCCGGCGAAATCTTGGGATTTTCGGATTTCCCGGGCGATTTCCGGCGAAATCTTGGGATTTTCGGATTTCCCGGGCGATTTCCGGCGAAATCTTGGGATTTTCGGATTTTCCAGGCGATTTCCGGCGAAATCCGAAAATTTCCGGATTTTTCGGCCGATTTCCGGTGAAATTACGGGATTACGTCGGCGATATTACGGTTTAAAGGGTTTAGAATTTCTATATGTAGATGAGTCAGTCACGTTCCGGGAGTAGATCGAGTAGCGGAGTCCGACCTCGCGGACGAGGATCCGGTGTTTCTAGCCCTTCTACCCCTACTTCTCAGCAGCCCCCAATACCCACAGCTCGTTTGGATCAACCTTTCACGGGTCAATCCACACAGCAACCTTCACATGAAGGTTGTTCGCGTGATTCATCAGTATCACTCAGGGAAATCCTCGCATCCGAGGATCGTCGTACGACGAGACCGCATCTTAGCCCAGAGCGAACCAACGGTACTTTATGGTAAGGAACATTGTAACAATTCATTTCTAAATTTTATATTAACGTTTACAGTTATATAACTAAGTATATTTATATACTCGCATAGGTTCGGTTGTGATACCGAGATACGGAAGACAATTGTGAGCATCTTCAAGAGTGATTTTCAGGGTCCTTGGTTCAGTATCACTCGTGTCCCTCCAGCGACTCTGGAGCGTTGGTTTTGTGCATTTGCGGTAAGTTTTCAAATTCAAACTATTCTTTTAATTTCATTTATTATTTTATTAACATCAATTTTTTTTATTGCAGCAAGCTTTTTATTGGGAGGAGCGCCACCACGATATGGTTTATGCTGGTTGGAAGGAAGTGCTGGCTAACCGACTCCGGGATACGATCTATCGGTCGGGTCAAAGTCGAAAGAAGCCATTGTGGATAAGCGAGGGTGTTTGGAACCTTCTCCTGGCTCACTGGGACTCAGAGGATGCAGCAGAGAAGAGTCGGGTCGCCTCAGCGAACCGACGGTCTCGATCTGTGGGGGATCACGCACCAGCAACTCATACCGCGGGTAGAAGATCTTTCGCCAGAGTCGCAATGGATATAGTAAGTAACTTTTATATTAATAATTATATTTATTTAAAAAATTTTGTAACTTTAATTATTTTGTTTGTAGGCTCAAAAAGAAGGTGTAGAACCGTCGGTTCTACGAGTTCTTCAGGACACACACCGTCGATCGGACGGTACATATGTGAATGAGCGGGTCCAGGAGATCGAGGAGTTGGTGCAGTCCAAGATCGACGATAAAGTCTCCCAGATGGACGAGAGTTCTGCTTCTACACAACTCTCGACAACCGAAGTTAACAGCCTATATCTAGAGGTAAATATTTATAAAATTAATAGTTCTGAATTTTAAAAATATATGATTGTATGCTAATTTTTCTTTCGTTGTATAGGTTGTCCATCCGGATGCCAAGGGCCGTATCTATGGTATCGGCACCTTGGCATCTCAACTGGGCGGGGGAGAAACTTCTGCTCCGGCGATTACTCACCATGTCGCGCTAACGCGTCAAGTGGAAGAGTTGAAACGCTCCCAAGAGCGGACGAATGCAGAACTGGCAGAGGCCCGGGCGAAGATCGAAGAGTTCGAGCAACATCGGGAGAAGCTACAGAAGCTCTCCGAGACCGAAGCGAGGATCGTACGCTTCGAGGAGATGATGCAGCGCCTCACACCGTTCATGCCGCCTATATTCGACCAGTATGGCTTTCCGACGACATCTCGGCAGCCAGATGCTCCTGAGGACGATCCAGAGGACGCACCCACCAATCTCGACAACGATGCACCGGTAGATCCGTAGATGTATTTGTATTATAACTCTTTCTAAATTATTGTATTATACTTTTTTTTT
>NW_010965748.1:54542-54748 GCF_000463585.1 Tarenaya hassleriana
CTTAGCTTGTGCAATCGCACCATTGTTGTCACAATACAACTCAATGGGATCTGCAATGCTAGGAATGACGCCCAGGTCTCCACGAATTTCCTGATCCAAAAAGCTTCCTTAGATGCATTCGATGCTGCTATGTACTCGGCTTCTATAGTCGAATCTGCAACGGTTGGCTGTTTGGAACTCTTCCAACTGATAGCCCCACCGTTCAG
>NW_010965748.1:56668-58237 GCF_000463585.1 Tarenaya hassleriana
TGCTGATGGCAGGTACAAAATAACAATCATGCAACTCCAATACAAGGTCAAAAGGTAAAGTGAGATCGTAAGTCCCGACGGTTAATGCAGCAACTCTTGCTCCATTCCCGACGCGGAGATCTACTTCTCCCTTCGTCAATTGTCTACTTCCTCGAAGTCCTTGCACATTTCCACAAATGTGTGAGGTATATCCGGTATCTAATACCCATGATGTAGAAGTAAACAAGTTTGCCTCTATAACGAAAATACCAGAAGTCGAAGCTTCTGTAAGCTTCTTCTTCCTCTAATCTTCCAGGTAGAGTCTGCAATTTCTATACCAATGTCCAATGGCATGACAGAAATAACACTTTTCCTTCTTGGACTCAGGCTTAGGTTCAATGACAACGCTTGCCACTTTCCTCTTGCCCTTACCCTTGGAACGTTTCCTTTTGGTGGAACTCTTTCCAACAACTACCATATCTTTCTTTCCTTGGCTCCCAGCTTTCTCTTGGAATGACACAATCAACTGATCAACCATCAATGAATTGTCCATGTCATCTAATTGCTCACGCAATTCCGAAGACATCTTTCCAACATCAAGCTGGACACGTCCAGATCATCATCTTCATGCTTCCAATAAGCATCAATGATCGATCTAGAAGCCGTGGTCAGAGGCTTATCCTTCATAAGGATAGATCGCATGGTGAGATAAAATAGATTCCTGCAACAGATATGTTCTACAGAAAAAGACAGACAAAAAACAGAAAAACATGCACATCGCTTAGTACACATACTAACACAGATAATAGATGCAATATGACAAGCTCCCACTAAGAAAAACACCCTCAATGAGTTTCTAAGTGAGCTAGGATCCATATTTCACATGTTTTTGAGTCAGCTAGGGCATGACGCTAAAAAAAACATGCTATTTAGGTAGACAACACATTGTCAATCATATCATATATGATTCCTAGATGAGTATGGGATAGTGATACGCTATCACTACATGTTCCTCATCCCATCCTTACCATCAGGTCCAAGTCCGACTTGATAACCCAATTCAAGCTCAACCATATTCTGTTGGTTTAGTGCTCTATGATGTACTGTTTATGAGTTTTGTTCACAAATACATTCGATGTATTGATACTTTCTATGGTTTATATGAGAGTATTTGATTCATTACATGTTCTAGCATACTAGATCTGTTATGAAATCCGTGTATCATTATGAAAGATAATAAACTCCCTAGTCTTGTGTCGTTATGGGAATAACGACATAATAAGACTAGTATGATGTGTGATTGATGATCATATAGATGATCATAGGTATTGGATACGATCACAATCATAGGTATTCGTTGGAGAACGGAATACTGGATTGACCCGCATGAGATTGTCACATGGACTAGCGTCATGACTTGAATCTCATATGGCGGTTCCATGATTGGATCCTGAGACCTGAGATATCTACGGAATCCAACATGAGGAGTTACGTGCTTTGAATACGTCAAACGTTCTGCGTAACAGGAGAACTATAAAGGCGTGTATCAGGTACGAAACGAATCATGTGCTGGATTGTAGATAGTCAAGA
>NW_010965748.1:58341-58688 GCF_000463585.1 Tarenaya hassleriana
TATACTGCTATATCGAATGAGCCTACAGGGTCACACACGCAGGGAAGGACAAATGCACGAGAGAAAACGACGGAAAACCGAGTCGGACGGGTCGAGACCCAACGGTCCGGATGCGTGGTCCGTCCGTTCTGGGAAGCAGAACGGACGGTCCACGACAACACGCAGACCGTCCGTTCTATGATGATAGAACGGACGGTCCGCACTAAACGTAGACCGTGCGTTCTGCCTTACTGGAACGTACGGTCCACGTGTAATTCCGGACCGTCCGTTCCAGGTTCTGATTTTCCAAAAATTAAACCGAAATTAGGGTTAAATCACTTTATAAGAAAGAGATTAGAACCCTAATT
>NW_010965748.1:59088-59541 GCF_000463585.1 Tarenaya hassleriana
TTTTGATTTCGTAGAACCCGATCACGCACGTTTTAGGATTTGAATTGTTTGAATCCATGTTTGCTTTGATATCTATGCATGTTTGATGACTGAATCTAGTGTAGATTGCATGTTTCATGTTGCATAGAGTGCAAGAGTTCGAATTTTGGGTCAACAGACGAATTCGAATCGGTTTCGGGTCTGAACGGGGCCGAGAACGCGAAAAACGTGATCTGATCACGTGACCAAACCCTAGATCGTCCGTTCTGGGTTTACCAGACCGGACGGACCAGGGATGATAGACTGAGGATAGACCGAAAGGTCTGGACCGTCCGTTCTGAGACAGTGGACCGTCCGTTCCTCGTCCGTTCTGGGTTTACCAGACCGGACGGACCAGGGATGATAGACTGAGGATAGACCGAAAGGTCTGGACCGTCCGTTCTGAGACAGTGGACCGTCCGTTCCAGAGTGTCT
>NW_010965748.1:59585-60809 GCF_000463585.1 Tarenaya hassleriana
TTTTTTTTTTCCGAAAATCTTTGAATCTGATGAAGAAGACGACTCGTGGTTTTATACTGCGATTTGCGACGGAAAATTCCGTCGCAATCCGTCGCAAAATGAAATTAATTTACGCGCCCAAAATTTAAAAAATTTCGTGAAAAATGAAACCAATACATTGCGACGGAAAATTCCGTCGCAATCCGTCGCAAGTGTTATTTTCCGTCGCAAATCATCTATTTCTTTGTTGTGACAGAATTATCCGTCGCAAACCGTAGCGAATTGCGACGGATTTTACGACTGTTTGCGACGGATAGTTTTTTTCCACATTCTGTCGTAAAATCGTCACATTCCATCGCAATTTTCTGTGCGACGGAAATTTCCGTCGCAAATTCCGTCGCTATATGCAGGTTTTTTTGTAGTGTGTGGTTTCGAAAATCCCTTGTTTATGTAATGCTAAGTGTGTACCTCCCATTACTAGAGCGCCTGTCAAGGCATCGATCGCCCTTTAACACGGGTCATGCCAAAGCTGAGCGTGTCGGATTATCTTTGTGAGGTAGGGTAGGAAATCGTGGTTCCTACAGCTTGAATATGGTTTATCTTGGGTAAGTTGTCAAGTTTTGACTTGAAACTTAATGGTACAGATGAGACGAGTATGCAATGATATTTGATATCATAAGTCTCATAAAGGATCTAAGAATCATATTGGATGTGATTGACATTAGATGTCTACCTAAATAGCATAAGACTGTGTAAAAACTTGTTCTTATGTGAAATACGGATTTTAGTCCCATATAGAAATTTATTGTAGGGTTATTTTTCTGTATGGGAATATAGCCCATTTTTGCATCTATGTTGTCATTGTTTGATGATGGACTAGCTGGTAGTAGATCATAGGTATGTAGACACTGATTGATGATGGACTAGCTGGTAGTAGATCATTGATAGAATCTGCATGTAGATGTGTTTTCGTTCTGTTTTGTCTTTTTCTGTAGGACATAGCGTTAACCGGTATTGTACCGAAGTTGACGATGCGATCTATCCTTATCAAGGATAAGACTCTAACCATGGCTTCTAGATCGATCATTGATGCTTATTGGAAGCATGTGGATGATGATCCGGACAAGTCTAACTTGACGTTTGGAAACATGATCTCTGAATTGCGTAAGCGATTAGAGGACATGGACGATTCTTTGATAGTTGATCAGTTGAATGCGTCATTCCAAAAGAGAGCTGAGAGCCACG
>NW_010965748.1:61961-63634 GCF_000463585.1 Tarenaya hassleriana
CGTTTGTCAGAATTTGGGGTTGCGACGCTTATGTGAAGCGTCAGATGACTGATAAGTTATCCTCCAAATCTGATAAGTGTTTATTTGTAGGCTACCCTAAGGAAATTAAGGGTTACTACTTCTACATTCCGGCAGAGAACAAGGTGTTCATTGCCAGGAATGCGACTTTTATGGAGCGAGAGTTCGTCTCCAAAAGAGTAAGTGGGAGTAGGATCCAATTTGAGGAAGTTCAGGAGCAGCAAGTAGACGCTGAGCCGAGTGAACAAGTTGAAGATGTTCAACCTGTTTCACTGCCGGTTGTGACTCAACCTTTGACGAGTGAACATCGGAGATCAGGCAGGATTTGCCAAGAGCCAGCGAGATATGGATTTCTCGTGACTGGGAATGAGGAACTCATGTTATTAGAACATGACGAGCCTACCACATACCCAGAGGCTATGGCGAGTCCGGATTCCGAGAAATGGCGCGAGGCTATGAAGTCCGAGATGCAATCCATGTCAGACAACCAAGTAATGGACTCTGGTTGATGCATCTGAAGGGATAAAACCCATCGGATGCAAGTGGATCTTCAAGAAGAAGACCGACATGGATGGCAACGTGCACACGTATAAGGCACGACTTGTGGCGAAAGGATTCCGTGAAATTCATGGTATTGACTATGATGAGACCTTTTCGCCCGTAGTTATGCTGAAGTCCATCAGGATCCTACTTGCCATAGCCGCACATTATGACTATGAGATATGGCAGATGGATGTCAAGACTGCGTTCCTTAACGGGAATTTGACCGAGGATGTGTACATGACACAACCCGAAGGTTTTGTAGATCCAAGGAACCCGAGGATGGTGTGCAAGCTTCAGAGGTCCATTTATGGACTGAAGCAGGCTTCGAGGAGCTGGAACCTTCGCTTTGATGAGACAATCAAAAAGTTTGGTTTCTCACAGAACGAAGACTTGTCATGTGTTTACAAGAAGGACAGTGGGAGCACAGTTGTATTTCTAGTGCTGTTCGTGGATGACATTCTCCTTATAGGGAATGACGTTCCTACCTTGCAGGACGTTAAGTCTTGGCTAGGAACGCAGTTTTCTATGAAGGACCTAGGAGAAGCGACCTATATTCTAGGAATAAAGATCTATAGAGATAGATTGAGGCGTCTTCTAGGACTGTGTCAGAGTACTTACATCGATAAGGTCTTGAAACGGTTCAAGATGCAAGATTCCAAGAAAGGAACCTTACCGATGAGCAGTGGCACAGTTCTCTGCAAGAGTCAGTGTCCTACGACACCTGATGAGCGAGAACGCATGGATCGGATTCCATATGCTTCGGCAATTGGATCCATCATGTATGCCATGCTTTGTACTCGACCAGATGTATCCTACGCGTTGAGCATTACGAGTAGATACCAGTCAGATCCAGGTGAGTCGCACTGGATCGCCGTCAAGAACATCCTAAAGTACTTGAGAAGGACTAAGGATGTACTCTTGGTATACGGTGGGTCGGAAGACGAGCTCGCTGTAAGAGGTTACACCGATGCTAGTTTTCAGTCAGACCCGGATGACTACAGATCGCAGTCTGGCTATGTTTTCTGCTTAAACGGAGGCGCTGTTAGCTGGAAGAATTCCAAGCAAGCGACCGTTGCAGATTCTACTACAGAAGCTGAGTATATTGCAGCATC
>NW_010965748.1:63711-64846 GCF_000463585.1 Tarenaya hassleriana
ACATTTGCAGGGTGTCGACAGATGACAACATTGCCGATCCGTTGACGAAGCCTCTCCCTTCGTCGAAGCATGAGGGTTATGTTAGGGATATGGGCATTAGATGTTTAGCAGTTCATGATTAGAGCAAGTGGGAGATTGTTGGTTTAGTGCTCTATGATGTACTGATTATGAGCTTTGTTCAGATACATTCGATGTATTGATACTTTCTATTTTTTTTTATGAGAGTATTTTGTTCATTACATGTTCCTGCATGCTAGATCTGTTATGAAATCCATGTATCATTATGAATGATACTAAACTCCCTAGTCTTGTGTCATTATGGGAATGATGACATAATAAGACTAGTATGATGTGTGATTGAAGATCACATAGATGATCATAGGTATTGGATACGATCACAATCATAGGTATTCTTTGCAGAACGGAATACTGGACTGACCCGCATGAGATTGTCACATGGACTAGCGTCATGACTTGAATCTCATATGACGATTCCATGATTGGATCCTAAGACCTGAGATGTCTACAGAATCCAACATGAGGAATTGCGTGCTTTGATTACGTCAAACGTCCTGCGTAACAGGAGGACTATAAAGGCGTGTATCAGGTACGAAACGAATCATGTACTGGATGTTAGATAGTCAAGACGGGATTTGTACCTCTCGTAAAAGAGAGAGATATCGCTGGGCCCCTCGTGTGAGCAAGACTGTAGAAATGTGTGGCCGCACTATAGACGAACGTCGTCTATTTCAGACAGTCGAACTCAGTGAACGAGAAAGCAGTCGAATCAGATAAGGTGGCTTGTCCATGCCTATGTTCGACATATGATATCGCGATACAAAAGGATCATCAGTCGGAATCATCACTGGCTTTCGTATGATCACAAACAAACTCTATTCGAGATAGGTAGTCATAGTGTCTTGCTAGAGACCGCCTATGACTTGTATATCCGGAATAGAGATTTCGGACTATACTGCTATGTCGAATGAGCCTACAGGGTCACACACGCAGGGAAGGACAAAAGCACGAGAGAAAACGACGGAAAACCGAGTCGGACGGGTCGAGACCCGACGGTCCGGATGCGTGGTCCGTCCGTTCTGGGAAGCAGAACGGACGGTCCACGACAACACGCAGA
>NW_010965748.1:74196-76406 GCF_000463585.1 Tarenaya hassleriana
CGGGGCTTGTATCAATTGATCTGTTCGTCCGATCACTCTAGGCATGAAGAATACCTCGCCCTCTACACGTATCCACATGTCGGGATGGATTCCAACACCTTGGAACTTGTCTGCTAGGACTAGAGATCTCGATCTCTCTTGTGTGCAAGGTTTTTGGAGGCTTAGGTTTTTATTTTTCTTCTTTTTTTCTTCTTTTTTTCTTCACTTAAAACCCTAGATGACATTTTCCTTATATAGACTTTTCAAAAATCCTAATTTGACAAGGAATAGATTACTAGGAATCCTAATCTAATTAGGTTTCCTAAACCTATTAGAATTCTAATCTCATTAGGTTTCCTAGATGTAATAGAATTCTAATCTCATTAGGATTCCTATACATAATAGGATTCCTAATCCCATTAGGATTCCTATTCCAATTAGGAATCTCAATCCAATTAGGATTCCTAATCGGGATAATTTAGCACACGTACTTGTCCATCCCTATTGTGTGTGACCCTGTAGGCTCATCTTCCTAGTAATCTATTCCTTGTCAAATTAGGATTTTTGAAAGTCTATATAAGGAGAATGTCTTCTAGGGTTTTAAGAGAAGAAAAAAGGAAAAAGAAGAAGAAAAAAAAAAGAAGAAAAATAAAACCCTAAGCCTCCAAAAACCTTGCACACAAGAGAGATCGAGATCTCTAGTCCTAGCAGACAAGTTCCAAGGTGTTGGAATCCATCCCGACATGTAGATACGTGTAGAGGGCGAGGTAATTTCCTGCCTAGAGTGATCGGACGAACAAATCAATTGATACAGGCCCCGGATCGATTGAGGTAAGCGTTCTAACGTTTCTATGATTCAATAGTAGCATGGTTCTAGGGTTTCATTAAAAATTTTGTTTTATAATCGCTGCGCAAACCCTAGAATCGATCTCTTAGGAATTAGATTCACTCATGAGATCCCAACTGTCCAACAAAGTCGGCTCAGAAGACACAATATGAGATATGGACTGGGAAGCATCCCAGGTTAGCGTTTATGAAGATTTGGGATGTGATGTATATGCTTCAGAGACCGCTGCGTACTGCTGAACAGGAGTCCAACGAAGGCGGCTGAAACGATTCCATATGAGATATGGACGGGGAAGTGTCCCGCGTTGTTGTTTGTCAGAATTTGGGATTGCGACGCTTACGTGAAGCGTCAGATGACTGATAAGTTATCCTCCAAATCTGATAAGTGTTTATTTGTATGCTACCCTAAGGAAACTAAGGGTTACTACATCTACATTCCGGCAGAGAACAAGGTGTTCATTGCCAGGAATGCGACTTTTATGGAGCGAGAGTTCGTCTCCAAAAGAGTCAGTGGGAGTAGGATCGAACTTGAGGAAGTTCGAGAGCAACAAATAAACGCTCAGCCGAGTGAACAAGTTGAAGATGTTCAACCTGTTTCACTGCCGGTTGTGACTCAACCTTCGACTAGTGAACCTCGGAGATCAGGCAGGATTCGCCAAGACCTGTGAGATACGGATTTCTCGTGACTAGGAATGAGGAACTCATGTTATTAGAACATGATGAGCCTACTACATACCCAGAGGCTATGGCGAGTCCGGATTCCGAGAAATGGCACGAGGCTATGAAGTCCGAGATGCAATCCATGTTAGACAACCAAGTATGGACTCTGGTTGATGCATCTGAAGGGATAAAACCCATCGGATGCAAGTGGTTCTTCAAAAAGAAGACCGACATGGATGGCAACGTGCACACGTATAAGGCACGACTTGTGGCAAAAGGATTTCGTCAGATTCATTGTATTGACTATGATGAGAAGTTTTCGCCCATAGTTATGCTGAAGTCCATCAGGATCCTGCTTGCCATAGCCGCATATTACGACTATGAGATATGACAAAGGATGTGTTCATGACACAACGCGAAGGTTTTGTCGATCCTAGGAACCCGAGGATGGTGTGCAAGCTTCAGAGGTCCATTTATGGACTGAAGCAGGCTTCGAGGAGCTGGAACCTTCGCTTTGATGAGAAAATCAAAAGGTTTGGTTTCTCACAAAACGAAGACGAGCCATGTGTTTACAAGAAGATCAGTGGGAGTACAGTTGTATTTCTAGTGCTGTACGTGGATGACATTCTCCTAATAGGGAATGACGTTCCTACCTTGCAAGACGTAAAGTCTTGGCTATGAACGCAATTTTCTATGAAGGACCTAGGAGAAGCGGCCTATATTCT
>NW_010965748.1:76468-86934 GCF_000463585.1 Tarenaya hassleriana
GACACCAGATGAGCGAGAACGCATGGATCAGATCCCATATGCTTCGGCAATTGGATCCATCATGTATGCCATGCTTTGTACTCGACCGGATGTATCCTATGCGTTGAGCATTACGAGTAGATACCAGTCAGATCCAGGTGAGTCACACTGGATCGCCGTCAAGAACATCCTGAAGTACTTGAGAAGAACTAAGGATGTGTTCTTGGTATACAGTGGGTCAGAAGACAAGCTCGATGTAAAAGGTTACACCGATGCTAGTTTCCAGTCAGACCTGGATGACTACAGATCGCAGTCTGGCTATATTTTCTGCTTTGAACGGAGGCGGTGTTAGTTGGAATAGTTCTAAGCAGGCGACCGTTGCAGATTCTACTACAGAAGCTGAGTATATTGCACCGTCGGATGCAGCAAAGGAAGCTGTTTGGATCAGGAAGTTTGTTGACGACTTGGGTGTCATTCCTAGTGCTGATAGCCCCATTGCTCTGTATTGTGACAACAATGGAGCGATCGCGCAAGCGAAAGAACCCAGATCCCATCAACGATCTAAACACATACTCAGACGATTTCACCTTAACCGGGAGATCATAGACAGAGGAGACGTGCACATTTGCAGAGTGTCGACAAATGACAACATTGCCGATCCGTTGACGAAGCCTCTCCCTTCGTCGAAGCATGAGGGTCATGTTAGGGATATGGGCATTAGATGTTTAGCAGTTCATGATTAGAGCAAGCGGGAGATTATTGGTTTAGTGCTCTATGATGTACTATTTGCGAGCTTTCTTTGGATACATTTGATGTATTGATACTTTCTATCGTTTTATGAAAATGTTTGATTCATTACATGTTGTGCATACTAGATATGTTATAAAATCCATGTATTGTTATGAACAATACTAAACTCCCTAGTCGTATGTCATTGAGGAAATAATGATGTAATAAGACTAGTATGATGTGTGAATGATGATCATAAAGATGATCACATGAAAGGACGAATGCACGATAAGAGACGAGAAAATCCCGGTGGAGGGGAGGCTAGACTGTTGGTTTAGTTCTCTATGATGTACTGTTTATGAGCTTTGTTCAGATACATTCGATGTATTGATACTTTCTATGGTTTATATGAGAGTATTTGATTCATTACATGTTCTAGCATATTAGATCTGTTATGAAATCTGTGTATCATTATGAATGATACTAAACTCCCTGGTCTTGTGTCGTTATGGGAATAACGACATAATAAGACTAGTATGATGTGTGATTGATGATCATATAGATGATCATAGGTATTGGATACAATCACAGTCATAGGTATTCGTTGGAAAACGGAATACTGGATTGACCCGCATGGGATTGTCACATGGACTAGCGTCATGACTTGAATCTCATATGGCGGTTCCATGATTGGATCCTAAGACCTGAGATATCTACGGAATCCAACATGAGGAGTTGCGTGCTTTGAATACGTCAAACGTTCTGCGTAACAGGAGAACTATAAAGGCGTGTATCAGGTACGAAACGAATCATGTGCTGGATTGTAGATAGTCAAGACGGGATTTGTACCTCTCGTAAAAAAGAGAGATATCGCTGGGCCCCTCGTGTGAGCGAGACTGTAGAAATGTGTGGCCGCACTATAGACGAACGTCGTCTATTTCAGACAGACGAACTCAGTGAACGAGAAAGCAGTCGAATCAGATAAGGTGGCTTGTCCATGCCTTATGTTCGACATATGATATCACGATACAAAAGGATCATCAACCGGAATCATCTCTGGCGTTCGTAAAGATCACGAACAAACTCTATTCGAGATAGGTAGTCATAGTGTCTGTCTAGAGACCGCCTATGACTTGTATATCCGAAATAGAGATTTCGGATTATACTGCTATATCGAATGAGCCTACAGGGTCACACACGCAGGGAAGGACACGGTCCACTAATGCAGACCGTCCGTTCTGCTTGCTGGAACGGACGGTCCACGTGCATTTCTGGACCGTCCGTTCTGGGCTCAGGGTATTTTCGTAATTGAACCGAAATTAGGGTAAAATCACTTTATAAGAAGGAGATTAAAAACCCTAATGACGGATGAGAAAAAGAGAGCCGACTTTTGCAGTTCTTGGAGAGTTTTTGGTGAGATCCAAAAAGCTCAACAAGTTCTAAGTCTCGTTTTCTCGAAGTGCACAAACCGAATAGAGATTCGAGTCCTAGCAGACAAGTTCCAATCGTTGGAATCCATCCCGTGGTGTGGATACGTGTAGAGGGTGAGGTATTCTTCCTGCCTTTCGTGATCAGACGTGTTCTTCGATTGATACATGCCCCGGATCGATTGAGGTAAGCGTTCTAACGTTTCTACGATTCATTAGAAGCATGGTTCTAAGGTTTATTAAATTTTTGTTTTATATCCGCTGCGCAAACCCTAGAATCGATCTCTTAGGAATAGGATTCGCTCATGAGATCCCAAGAAATCCCAACAAGACCGACCGGTCCAGAAGGTTTGGACCGACCGGTCCAGCCAACCCAGACCGATCGGTCTAGACACGTGAACCGGTCGGTCCAGAGGTAATGTGCAAATGATGATCGGTCCAGACGTCGGGATTTTCTAAACTCGCTCTAATCAGGGTTTTAAGGGGGGATTAACTTTGGGGAACACCTCCCAAGTCTCTTGGCACGACTTTCAGACCCTTTGGGGAGTTTTTGAGAGTGAAAAAAACTAGAGAAAGATCCCTGAAACCCTTGCGCAAAGAGGAACGTGTTCTTCAGTCCTAGAAGATGAGTTCCAACCGTTGGAATCCTTTCCGCCGTGTAGATACGTGTAGAGGGCAAGGTATTCTTCCTGTCTACAGTGATCGGACGAACACATCAATTGATACAGGCCCCAGATCGATTGATGTAAGCGTTCTGACTTTTCTACAAGATCATGCATGATAGGTTTTAGGGTTTCATAAAAATTTTTGTTTTACATCCGGTACGCAAACCCTAGAACCGATCTCTTAGGAATTAGATTCGCTCTTGCGATCCCAGGAAACCCATCACTTCATAGAAAATTGCGTTCCTAGCCAAGACTTTACGTCTTGCAAGGTAAGAACGTCATTCCCTATTAGGAGAATGTCATCTACGTACAGTACTAAAAAAACTACTGTGCTCCCACTGATCTTCTTGTAAACACACGGCTCGTCTTCGTTCTGTGAGAAACCAAACCTGCTGATTGTCTCATCAAAACGAAGGTTCCACCTCCTCGAAGCCTGCTTCAGTCCATAAATGGACCTCTGAAGCTTGCACATCTTCCCCGTGTTTCTTGGATCAACAAAACCTTCGGGTTGTGTCATGTACACATCCTCGGTCAATTTTCCGTTAAGGAACGCGGTCTTCACATCCATTTGCCATATCTCATAGTCGTAATATGCGGCTATGGCAAGCAGGATCCTGGTCGACTTTAGCATGACTACAGGCGAAAAAGTCTCATCATAGTCAATACCATGAATTTGACGGAATCTTTTCGCCACAAGTCGTGCCTTATACGTGTGCACGTTGCCATCCATGTTGGTCTTCTTCTTGAAGAACATCTTGCATCTGATCGGTTTTATCCCTTGAGATGCATCAACCAGAGTTCATACTTGGTTGTCTAACATGGATTGCATCTCGGACTTCATAGTCTCGCGCCATTTCTCGGAATCAGGACTCGCCACAGCCTCTGGGTATGTGGTAGGCTCGTCATGTTCTAATAACATGAGTTTCTCATTCCCAGTCACGAGAAATCCGTATCTCACAGGCTCTTGGTTAATCCTGCCTGATCTTCGAGGTTGTCTAGTCGAAGATTGAATCACAACCGGCAGTGAAACAGGTTGAACACCTTCAACTTGTTCACTCGACTCAGCGTCTACTTGTTGCTCTCGAACTTCCTCAAGTTCGATCCTACTCCCA
Organism: Tarenaya hassleriana; assembly: GCF_000463585.1. Lineage (NCBI taxonomy): Eukaryota > Viridiplantae > Streptophyta > Magnoliopsida > Brassicales > Cleomaceae > Tarenaya > Tarenaya hassleriana. The sequence goes on from NW_010965748.1 coordinate 80,381, forward strand.
CTGACTCTTTTGGAAACGAATTCTGCTCCATAAAAGTCGCATTCCTGGCAATGAATACCTTGTTCTCTGCCGAAATGTAGAAGTAGTAACCCTTAGTTTCCTTAGAGTAGCCTACAAATAAACACTTATCAGATTTGGAGGATAACTTATCAGTCATCAGACACTTCACGTAAGCGTCGCAACCCCAAATTCTGACAAACGAAAACGCAGGATTCTTCCCCGTCCATATCTTATATGGCGTCGTTTCATCCGCCTTTGTTGGACTCCTGTTCAGCAGATATGCAGCGGCCTCTAAAGCGTAGCCCTGACTCATCATCGACCAAACCATGTCCAACAGTGTTCGGTTCCTCCGTTCAGACACGCCCTTCCACTATGGCGTTCCAGGAGGAGTTAATTGTGATACAATGCCACAATCAACCAGATAGTCCGAGAACTCTTGGCTCATATACTCGCCACCACGATCCGATCAAAGTGTCTTGATCGTCTTGCCAAGCTGGTTCTGTACTTCATTTCTGAAAGCCTTGAAGATTTCAAGCGTTTCAGATTTATATCTCATCAAATAGACATAACCGTATCGACTGAAATCATCAGTGAACATAACAAAATACAGATAACTTCCTCTAATTGGACAGTTCATTGGTCTGCATACATCACTATGTGTGAGAGCCAATAACTCCGTCGCTCTCTGTCCTTTCCCCTTGAGAGGATGCTTCCTCATCTTGCCCATTAAACAAGACTCGCAAGAATCAAGAGACTCAAAGTGAAATGAATCCAGAAGACCTTCATGATGAAGCTTCTGAATGTGTTTCTCGTTTATATGGCCTAGACAACAATGCCAGAGGAAGGTCGGGTTTAAGTCGTTCGGCTTAAACCGTTTAGTATTCACGTTATAGATGGACGATGTCGAGTTCGAAGGCTGATCATTCAAGACGTATAAACCATTCACAAGATAACCATTACCATGGTAAATAATGTCTCGATAAATCATCAAACTCGAGTTCTCAATCACAAATCGAAAACCATCCAAATCCAGACATGAAATACAAATAATGTTTTTGCTAATCGCAGGCACATAGTAACAACTACTTAATTCTAAAACAAGTCCAGAAGGAAGATGCAAATCATAAGCGCCAACACACAATGCAGCAACTCTTGCTCCATTTCCGACGCGTAGATCCGCTTCGCCCTTTGCCAGCATCCTACTTCTTCTTAGTCCCTGCACATTTCCACAAATGTGTGAGGCACTTCCGGTATCCAATACCCATGAAGATGTAGTACAGATGTTAGCTTCTATAACATGAATACGTGAGGCAGAAGCTTCACCAAGCTTCTTATCCTTCAAATCCTCCAAGTAAAGGTGACAATTACGCTTTCAGTGTCTAGACACTCCGCAGTAAGGACAGTCATCCTTATCGGGCTTAGGCTTAGACGTAGAGGCAACTTTTGCCTTTTTTTCGGCTTCTTTTTGGCTTTACCCCGCCGCTTCTTGCTGGAGTTGTTCTCAATAGCAAGCATAGTCTTGGGCACCACGATATCCTGCTCGGCCAATTTCAGCATCCCATGCAATTCCGCTAAGCTCTTAGTCATCCCGTGCATATGGTACTGCATCACGAGCTGATTATAGTCCTCGGGCAATGACATCAGGATCAAGTCCACGGCCAAGTCTCCATCGAGCTTCACTCCCATACGCTCAAGTTCCTCGATATGAGCTCTCATGTTGAGGACGTGGGTGTTGACAGAGCTGCCTCTCGGCATCTCCGTCTTAACCAGAGCTTTCAGCGTCTTGTACTTTTCAGTACGCGCTAACTGATGCGCACGCACCGAGTCTTATATTTAATACCCGATTCGTACCACTATCCGCAAGTATACGGTAGTTGTAGTACCAGGATCGAACACGAGGACTAGGATGTATTAGTCTATCTCTAAGCTAGATTAGGTGGTCAAGTAAAAATATGGTTTATGGTAAGTGTCAGAATACGAGCAAACAAGTAAGATTAACGGTTTGTAAAACGATGGTTTGAGGCGTTGTAGGTTCAGGATCCCTCATGAGTCTCATGGGCGGTTAGTGATGCTACAATGTTTTAGGGTTTATCTCCAATTGGGGGTTTCAAGCACTTCTTCTAGAGTTTGTCTCTCCCGAGCTTAAACTCACTACCTAGAGATTCAATTTACCCATCTCCCAATGATCTAAATGATCTCTAGATGCATTAATGTACCCTATCATGAACCCTAAGCAAGCTAAACCATCTCCCAATGTGAATAACTCACTCATTTGACATTTGGTTCCAAACATCATCCCCATATCCATATGATCAATATGTTCTATGGTCATATCAATTAGGGTTTCGCCCAAATCAATAGCATTAAGCACAAAACATCAAACCAATGGAAGAAAACTCAAAGACATCATAGATTAAGTTTAGGTGTCCATACAAAAGTGGGAATCCCTCACCCACAACAAAGTCACTACTCCATAACTAGGGTTTCAAAACAGAAAGCAAAATGAAGAAACATGGAAAAGGAGAAGAAATGCTCAAGATGGTCTTCAATGGTGGTCTTCTTCTTCTCCTAGCCTCCTTGATCTCCAAAATCCCTCTTTCTCCTCTTCCCAGTCAAGTCTCTCTCCAAAGTGTGTAGCCCCTTTTCTCTCTCCTCAAACTCCCCTTTTTATGAAAGTCCAGAATTAGGTTTTCTCCTCAAAACACGGGCTTTTCCTTTTTGGGCTGATTTTGATTTCAGGCAGTCGCTCATTTTTCGGGTGGGTCGCTCATTTTTCTTCAGGCTCGCTCATTTTTCGGGCGGGTCGCTCATTTTCCTCTGCACACGCGAAAAAGCAAGCGACCGCTCATAAAATGAGCTACCGCTCACAAAACGAGCGACCGCAAGGAAAAACAAGAAAAGCAACCTACCCATGGCCATCTAACATCCTATAATGCCTAGAATGAGAGAAGAATTGTGATGCATGACGTCATAAAACCGGTGAAAAACCCGTGTGATCAGCAGGCTCTGGTGGTAGAGCCCCTTCAAGGACGTATACCTATCGGTTGACGCCATGTTCTACAGAAAAAGACAAAACAGAACGAACAAAAACAAAATGCAGATTCTATCAATGATCTATTACCAGCTATTCCATCATCATCCAACGACAACATAGATGCACATACAAGCAATATCCCCATAAAAAAAATAATCCTACAATAATTTTCTATATGGGACTAAGATCCATAATTCACATAAGAATGAGTTGTTATACTCAGTCTTACGCTATTTAGGTAGACATCTAATGTCAATCACATCCAATGTGACTCTTAGATCCTTTATGAGACTATGATATCAAATATCATTGCATACTCGTCTCATCTGTACCGTTAAGTCTCAAGTCAAACTCGAAAACTTAACCTAAGGTGAACCATATTCAAGTTGTGAAAACCACGATTTCCCAACCTGCCTCACAAAGATAATCTGGCACGCGCAGCTTTGGCATGACCCGTGTTACGGATGATCGATGCCTTGACAAGGGCTCTAGTAATGGAAGGTACACGCTTAGCATTACATAAAAGGGATTTTCGAAACTACACTTAGATCAAGCATATACTTTCAAGCTATGAGACCCACCATTTCTCCATCTTGCCTCACCAAGATAGCACGACACAACCAGCTTTGGCATGACCCATGACACGTACGATCGAGGCCTTGACAAGTGCTTTACTTGTAGAGCTCCTAGATCTAACCGGTTTCTGTGCAACGATTGTACTATCAAAGATCAACTATTGTTCCTTGATCAGTTGTATTACATAATCCGAATAGACCATCCATTCGATTATGTAATCCCAATCCCGAAGCTCCCACTCAATCAAGCATATCTTATATCTTGATTAAGTTACATGTATTCATTCACTATGGCCCATCCATAAAAATGAGTCATGTCTATTTGAGTCACAGTTGATCACATTAAGCAACGATTGCGTAATCGGACTAAGAAAACGAAAAATTTCAGAGTCTGTACCTCGGAGCATCTGTTCTGGATGTAGAACGGACGGTCTAGTCTGATGAGAACGGACGGTCTGCCCTTGATCTATTGGTTGTAATGCTCTAGGATGATCCGTGATATGACATTTTGACTTTGTATTGATTCATTGATTTATGAATGCATTACATTCCCGTTATATGATTGGCATGTTTGTTATATTTCGCTATCCTTGAATCATTATAGAATGATTCTAAACACCCTGGTCAGTTATCATTGTGGGAACAATGATGAATTAAGACTAGCATGAGGTGTGATCGATGCATTGGATGCATTTCACAATCATGGGTACTCGTTGTGAACGAGTGACTGGTTGACCCACATGAGATTGTCACATGGACAGAGTCATGACTTGAATCTCATAAAGCGGTTCGCTCTTGGATCCTCAGACCTGAGATGTCTAGAGTATCTGATATGAGGAGTGGCGTGTCTTGACTGCGTCAAATGTCGTCTTTAACCGGATGATTATAACGGCGTTGATCAGATACGTTCACGAATCATATGGAGATAATAGACATGCAATATGGGACTTATCACCTCCTCAATAGGAGAGATATCGCTGGGCCCTCTCGTGGAAGTCGGACTATGAAAATGCGTGGTCACGCTATAGATGAAGTTGCATCTATTTTATTAGTCGATTTGCCAAAACGAGAAAGCGGTTGAACTTGAAGGGTGGCTCAAACCATGCCCTTGTTCAACATATGATATCGGGAGATAAAGGATCAGAACTCGAACTGTTATTGCCTTGGTTAGATCACCTCTAACTCAATTCAACGTGGGTGGTCATGGCCACTACAAAAAAACTGCGAAATTCCAACGGATTTTTCCAACGGATTAATCCGTTGTAATTTTTCCAACGGATTTCCAACGGTATCCCGTTGGAATCATTCCAACGCATTTCTAACGGATTTCCAACGGACGTCTAACGGATACATCCGTTAGAAATCCGTTGGAAATTTCCAATGGCATATCAACGGATATTTGAGTTGGAAATTTTCCACGTATATTCCAACGGATTTCCGTTGGAAATAACGTTTGACGAATTTCAACGGCAATCCGTTGAAATTATTCGAACGTTATGAAACACGGTAATAATTCCGACGGATATCCGTTGGAAATAGTCGAACGTTATAACGTTCGAAATATTCCAACGGATATCCGTTGGAAAGTGTAACGGTAACGAACTTTTCAACGGATTTCCAACGGATATCCGTTGGAAAGTTTCTCTATTTAAAGCACTCGGCCATAATTCGTCCAAACCACTCTCTAACTCACTCTTATACTATTCTTTTACCAAAAATTCTCCTAAAAATGACATCTTCAACAAATCCGAATATTCGTTCGTCCCGACAGTGGATATACGAAAGAGTTGATTCGATTACAAAAGAGGTAACGCAAGAATTCATTAACGGTTTGGAACAGTTTATGAATTTTGCTTCTATGCAGCCGTTGTGTCAAGAACGTGGAAAAATGCTATGTCCATGTACAAGTTGTCGCAATTTTAAATATCGCAGTCCAGAAGATGTTTGTAAACATCTATTTCGAAGGGGATTTGTCGAAGATTATTATATTTGGCGATTTCATGGAGAAGAAGTTCGGACAATCACAACGGGACAACATGTCTCGGCCGAGCAGAGGTATGATGTAGATGAAGATGTAAGAAATCCTTATGTTGAAATGGTGACAGATGCTTTTCCTGGGGCGCCATTGGCTGAGCAAAACTTATCACAAGATCAGGAGGAGCCAAACGTCGAAACAAAACGGTTTTTCGACATGTTGGATATGGCAAATCATCCTATCTATGAAGGATGTAAAGAAGGTCAGTCACGTTTATCTCTTGCATCAAGATTGATGAGTATGAAAACGGATTACAATGTCACCGAAAATTGCATGGATTCATTTTGTCAAACGTTGCGTGAATATTTACCTGAAAATAACGAAGCTCCAGAATCGTATTATGATACGAAGGCTATGTTGAAGAATTTGGGAATGCCTTATGAAAAGATTGATGTTTGCAAAAATGGTTGCATGCTGTACTGGGGTGAAGAAAAAGAAGTACACCGATAAAGTTTACAAAGAGTTTAACCAGTTGGGTATGCAGCGGTTGAAACAAATGATGAACAATGCCAAACGCCGTCATCAGCTGCATGAACTGCCACCGGAGTGGGCAACAAATGACTTGTACCGGCAGCTTCTTACGCATTGGAACTCAGACCATTTCAAGAACAAGAGTTCCAAGGCGAAACAAAGTCGTTTGTCCCAAAAAATCGAGGGTGATGGGCCTCATCGTCATACCTCCGGTGCTAAATCATTCAAGAAGAGGCAAAAAGAGATAATATTTATTTAAACTTTAATTTAATTTTTAATTAGTTTTTTAATTGTAGATTTTTTATTATGTTAATAATATATATATATATATATATATGAGAAAGAAATGGGGAGAACGCCATCAATCGTAGAGTTGGTCGCTCGGACACACAAAAAGTCTGATGGGACATATGTCGATCCCCGTGCAGAACGAGTTGTA
>NW_010965748.1:87146-88854 GCF_000463585.1 Tarenaya hassleriana
GGTTTCAATAGCTCCGCAAATGCAATAGGAATAAGTCTTTGCATGAATACATGGCAATCATGACTCTTCATTCCCATAAGTTTTAATGAATCAGTATCAACACATCGCGCCAATTTGGATGCATATCCATCAGGGAATTTAACCTCTTCTTTTAACCATTTAAACAACACCGTTTTACCTGGTTTTGTGTGGTAGAGATAACTTCTATCGTCTTCGTTGGTAGCCCTCTTTTTCTTCATGAGATTCAAAATAGAAAGAACTGAAGTAGGAGATCTCCTCTAACAAATACTGTTTGACGATAGATCTTTCCACTGCTGCTTTGTTTTTTGCCTTCTTCTTCAGATGGAAAAAAAATCGCTCAAATGGATACATCCATCTAAACTGTACTGGACCACCGTATATCGCCTCATCTGGTAAATGAATAGGTAAATGTTCCATCACATCAAAAAATGAAGGTGGAAATACCTTTTCCAATGCGCAAAGTATCTCAGGAATGTTGCCTTTCAAAACCTCTACATTACTTCTTCTCAGAGATCTTGCACGCCTCGGAGGCAAATCTGAAGAATATTGGTTAACTGTACAAGAGTACAATCACATCGCCACATATATACTGTTGAATTGTGAAGAACTTCAGCCATACGAAAGGTACACATTTTTTAATCTTAGATGTGATTAGAAATTAATTAATTACATATTTGCTAACAACTTTTTTTTGTAAGACTTTTTGACGAGGATGTTTTGGCAACATATCCTAATCTAAGTGGGGAGGAACTTGAAGGAATGAAGGAACAACATTATGCATCTTGGCTACGAGACTACGTAAGTATTGATCTAGCTATATATATGTACGTGTATATGTATTTGTGTAATAATTTAATTTTTATGCGCAGATTCAATCATGTAGTGATAGAATTCCGGCATGGATCAGAGATATATCACATGGACCTGGAAGAAAAGTCATTTGCTAGTCGATAATGTTCACCCGAGGATACACGTTTCACACTTACGATCATGGAAAACATAAATCCACGTTCAATTACGGAGTTTGTATAAAAAGCGGGCCATCGGAAGATCCTGATTTCTTTGGGGTTCTTCGTCAGATTTTCCAACTCCAGTATCCAGGATTAGTCGGGTTGAAAACAATCATATTCAGATGTGATTGGTTTGATACAACGTCGGGACGCGGCTCACGGAAAAATCGATGGGGAGGTATTGACATAAACCCGAAACGTTCATATGCAAAGTACGATCCTTTTATACTTTCAGATCAGGCAGACCAGGTATGCTTCATTCCATATCCGAAACATTCTGCGACATCGGTGAAACGGCGACGGGAAGATCAATGGTCGGCTGTTTTGAAGATTAACCCACGAAGATTAATTATCGTGGATTCGTCGTCGACAACACAAGATCTCGATGAGCCAATGCAAGAGCAACTCGAAGATCCGGTTCTTCCCATCCGACTAGATGATGATTACGACGAGACACTTGCACTTCCTGACATAGACGACGAGTTACTTGATGATTCGTTACACGTACAAGACGATATAGACGAATTCGTTTCGGACCATGATACAACTCCGGATGATGAAAGTGATGAAGATTCTATATAGACTTATTTGTTTTTATTGTTTTCATATGTATTTGTATTTTAAAAAATCTATCATTTTTTTTTATTTTTTTTAAAAAAAATTGTTAAATTCCAACG
>NW_010965748.1:91251-92864 GCF_000463585.1 Tarenaya hassleriana
AAATTCCAACGGACTTCCGTTGTAAATACCGTTGTAACATTTCGACGGCGTTTCCAACGGATATTCTAACGGATATCCGTGGCAAAATACCGTTGTAAATCCGTTGGAAAATTTCTAACGGATATTCTAACGGTCCCGTCGAAAAATAGCCACGGATCTCCGTTGGAATTTCCGTTGATATATCCCGACGAACAAATCCGTTGGAATTCCGTTGAAAATATACCACGGAAAAACCGTTGGAAATCCGTTGAAATATTCCAACGGATGAGGGCGTTGGAATTCCGTTTGGAATTTGCCACGGAATTCCAACGGACACCGATTTCTAACGACGATATTCCAACGGATATATCCGTTGGAAATCCGTTGGAAAAGTTGAATTCCAACGGATTTTCGGCCCTTTCCAACGGATTTGCCGGTTGGAATTTGAGGTTTTTTTTGTAGTGGGCGTCTTGCTAGAGGCTAACCATGATTTGTAGATCGGGAATGGTTCTCGAGGCTGCTACCACTGCGAATGGGCCTACAGGGTCACACACCATTAGAGATGGACTTATATGTGAAGTTTCGGAAAGGAAGACTTGGATTTGGTCGGAAAAACCGTTTTCGGATCAAATCAGAGTGTCGGGACGTTTTCAGCATTCTGACTCGGACCGAGTCAGTTCCATGCGGGTCGAAGTCCAGAAAGTGTTTTGGGCTTGGCTGATATTTTGACTCGGTCGAGTCAAAGTTTTGACTCGGACCGAGTCAATACTAAATGGGCCGAGTCAAGAGTTGACAATGGGCTTGGGCTGATTCGTTCTGACTCGACCGAGTCAGAGTTCTGACTCGGACCGAGTCAATACTCGGAAAAAGCCTCTTTTCACAAGGATTAGGGTTTCTAACTTATAAGGAGGTGTTGGACGCCTCCTAAGGGTAGAATTTAACTTACAGAACCCTAAGACAGATCTAGAACACAAGAAAATCGTTTCTTTTGAGGTTCTAGTTCTAGGGATTCGATCCCAAGTCTTGAAAACCCTATTCACTTCACAGATCCTAGCAGATCAGTTCCAAAAGCGTTTGGAATCCTTCCCGTCGGTGTGGATACGTGTAGAGGAGCTGTACTTTCAACTATTGGTGATTAAAACAGGCCCTGGATCGATTGCTACTTTCAGATCTTCAGGAAAGAGGTAAGTATTCGATTCCTACGGTGATATACACGATGAAACGGGGTTTTACGGATGATTTTGGTTGCGTGTGACGTTTGACTAGGTTTAGATTATTCTTCCGCTGCATGAAACCTAGTAAACCAAACCCTAGATCGACATGATCGCATGCTAGGAATCCGTAGCGAAACCCAACAGTGGTATCAGAGCCTGGTTCTCTGTATATCGTCGTGCTTGTCGCATGCCTATATGAATTTTAATGGTTAAAATTGCATGATAGGCTTGATCTACGCATATTTAATGATGTTATGATTGTTATTTGATGCATGGATGATTTTGGGGGTCGAAGACGGCTTGATGGTGCATCGAAACGGGGTGAAACCCTAGATCTCGTGGCCAAAAAGTGTATACCAGAGTTTTGACTCGGCCAGAGTCAAGTGTTGACTCGACCGAGTCAGAACGAGAGAACTCCCA
>NW_010965748.1:98778-107263 GCF_000463585.1 Tarenaya hassleriana
GTTTTCAGCCTTCTGACTCGGACCTAGTCAGTATTTGACTCGGACCGAGTCAGTTCCATGCGGGTCGAAGCCCAGAAACTTGGCTGATGTTTTGACTCGGTCGAGTCAAAGTTTTGACTCGGACCGAGTCAATACTAAATGGGCCGAGTCAAGAGTTGACAATGGGCTTGGGCTGATTCGTTCTGACTCGACCGAGTCAGAGTTCTGACTCGGACCGAGTCAATACTCGGAAAAAGTCTCTTTTCACAAGGATTAGGGTTTCTAATCTTATATGGGGGTGTTGGACGCCGTCCTAAGATGAGAACTCAACTTTTAGAACCCTAAGACAGATCTAGAACACAAGAAAATCGTTTCTTTTGAAGTTCTAGTTCCCGGGATTCGATCCCAAGTCTTGGAAACCCTATTCACTTCACAGATCCTAGCAGATCAGTTCCAATAGCGTTTGGAATCCTTCCCGTCGGTGTGGATACGTGTAGAGGAGCTGTACTTTCAGCTCTTGGTGATTAAAACAGGCCCTGGATCGATTGCTACTTTCAGATCTTCAGGAAAGAGATAAGTATTCGATTCCTACGGTGATATACACGATGAAACGGGGTTTTACGGATGATTTTGGTTGCGTGTGACGTTTGACTAGGTTTAGATTATTCTTCCGCTGCATGAAACCTAGTAAACCAAACCCTAGATCGATATGATCGCATGCTAGGAATCCGTAGCGAAACCCAACATGATCCGTTCTGGCTCGGATCTGTGGTCATGGACCGGACGGTCCAGACACTCTAGACTAGACGGTCCAGACCTTTTGGTCCGAACCATGAATCACACGTAGTCCGCCACCCCTGAACCGTCCGATCTGGCATACCCAGAACGGAGGTCTAGGGTTACGTGATCAGATGTTTTTCCGCTTCTCGGCCCCGATCAGACTCGAAACTGTAGACCCAAAATTCGAACTCCTGCACTCTATGCAACATGAAACATGCAATCTACCATAGATTCAATCATCAAACATGCATAGAAATCAAAGCATGGATTTAACGATTTAAACCCTAAAACGTGCGTGATTGGGTTCTACGAAATCAAACAGAGCAACCACGCTCTGATACCACTGTTAGTGTTTCCTGGGATCTCTAGAGCGAATCCTTTTCCTAAGAGATCGATTCTAGGGTTTGCGCAGCGGATGAAAAATAAAAATTTTATGAAACCCTAGAACCATGCATGTATGAATCGTAGAAACGTTAGAACGCTTACCTCAATCGATCCGGGGCCTGTATCAACTGAAGAATTCGTCCGATCACTTAAGGCATGAAGATTACTTCGCCCTCTACATGTATCCACACCTCGGGATGGTTCCAATGATTGGAACTTGTCTGCTAGGACCCGAATCAACTATTCGGTATGTTGCTTCGAGAAAAGAGACTTAGATCATCTCAAAGAATCTCTTGGATCTCACCAAAGTCTGTCGAAGTCTTCTAAAGTCGGCTCCTTTAATTAGGGTTTTAATCTCTTTCTCATAAAGTGATTTAACCCTAATTTTGGTTTAATTTTCGAAAAATCCGAAAGCTGGAACGGACGGTCCAGAAATGCACGTGGACCGTCCGTTCCAGCAAGCCAGAACGGACGGTCTGTCTATATGGACCGGCCATAATTTTCGAAAAATCCGAAAGCTGGAACGGACGGTCCAGAAATGCACGTGGACCGTCCGTTCCAGCAAGCCAGAACGGACGGTCTGTCTATATGGACCGTCCATTTCAGACAAGCCAGAACGGAGGGTGTGCCTTCGGTGGACCGTCGGTCTGGACATGATGGACCGTCGGGTCTAGCCCTTCTGGTCCGTCCAGTCTGGACCCTTCCGTCTCAGTTTTTCCGTCGTTTTCTCGTGCGTTTTGTCCTTCCCTGCGTGTGTGACCCTGTAGCTCATTCGATATAGTAGTATAACCCAAAATCTCTATTTCGAATATACAAGTCATAGGCGGTCTCTAGCAAGACACTATGACTACCTATATCGAATAGAATTTGTTCGTGATCTTACGAACGCCAGTGATGATTCGGCTGATGATCCTTTTGTACCACGATATCATAAGTCGAACATAAGGCATGGACAGGCCACCTTATCTGATTCGACTGCTTTCTCATTCTCTGAGTTCGACTGTGTGAAATAGACGACTTCGTCTATAGTGCGGCCACACATTTCTACAGTCTTGCTCACACGAGGGGTCCAGCGATATCTCTCTCTTTTACGAGAGGTACAAATCACGTCTTGACTATCTACAATCCTATACATGATTCTTTTCGTACCTGATACACGCTTTTATAGTCCTCCTGTTACGCAGGACGTTTGACGTATTCAAAGTACGCAACTCCTCATGTTGGATTCCATAGATATCTCAGGTCTTAGGATTCAATCATGGAACCGTCATATGAGATTCAAATCATGACCCAAGTCCATGTGACAATCTCATGCGGGTCAATCCAGTATTCCGTTCTCTAACGAATACCTATGATTGTGATCGTATCCAATATCTATGATCATCTCTATGATCATCAATCATACATCATACTAGTCTTATTACATCATTATTCCCACAATGACATACGACTAGGGAGTTTAATATTGTTCATAACAATAGATGGATTTCATAACTTATCAAGTATGCATAACATGTAATGAATAAAACACTCATCCATAAACCACAGAAAGTGTCAATACATCAAATGTATCTAAATAAAGCTCGCATAACAGTACATCATAGAGCACTAAACCAACATGTTGTTCTCGCTTGGTCCATCGGACCAACTTTTGGTCCGGGGCTGACCAGCGTGAACTTTTGTCCTCCTGACCAAACACGCGGTCCGGAGTCAGATTTGCCTGCTGGTCCGGCTGACCGCGGACAGACCTCTTCAGGACAAATTTTTTGGGTTCGAAAATTAGGGTTTCACCCCGTTTCTTCGCACCGTTAACCCGTCCCAGGCTCCATACATCCCATGCATCATTCAACAATTACAAATAGGGTTGGGCGTTTCGGTTCGGTTCTTCGGAACCGGACCGAACCGAACCGTTAAAACGGTATTTTTCCCGACCCGAAATCGTTGTTATTTCCCGAACGGTACCATTTTTAGAGAACCGAATTTTCCCGGAACCGAACCGAACCGAACCGAACTTTAAAAATCCCGAAAAACCGAATATTTTTAAAGGAAATCTAACATTTTTTTTAATAAAACCCGGAATCGAACCGAACCGATACCGAAACCGAACCGAACCGAACCGAATACAATAAAAAACCCGATTGGTACCTATTTTTGTAAAACCGAAAGAACCGAACCGATCTATTCCATCCCGAACCCGAACCGTTTCCCGAAACGCCCACCCCTAATTACAAATATCATTAAACATGCATAGATTCAATGATTACATGCAATTTAATGATTAAAATCATCCAATCATAGGACAAGCACAGCGATATATAGAGAACCACGCTCTGATACCACTGTTGGGTTTCTCTATGGGTTCTTAGCATACGATCTCATCGATCTAGGGTTTGGTTACTTAGGTTTCATGCAGCGGAAGGAAGATCTAAACGTAGACAAACGTCACACGCAACCAAACTTGCGAAACCCAAAAGATCGTGTATATCACCGAGGGAATCGTTATTTATCTCGTTCTCAATCAAACTTGAAGTAAATATCGATCCAAGGCCTGTTCTTAATCACCTAGGATTGAAGTTACAGTCTCTCTACACGTATCCACACCGACGGGAAGGATTCCAAACGATTTGGAACGTATCTGCTAGGATTAGTGAAGAAAAGAGTAACTCGAGAGACCGGATCTAAATCCGAGAAGCTCAAAATCGAAAAGGATGAATTATCTAGGGTCTTAGATGTCTCTTTGAGTTTTAGAGTGGCCTTAATTAAGTTTGGACGAAATCCCAAACTTAAATAAGCTTAGAAAACCCTAAATCCGAATTTTTGGAAAAATCCAGATCCCGGTCTGCAGGACCAAGAGCTTGGTCCGGCGAACCTAGCTTAGTCCAAAGCTCTCGGACCACTTGACTTGAAGGCTTGGTCCGGCGGACCACGTGTGGTCAGCTCCGGACTAAGTTCCTTCTTCGTCAGCTCAGTCCGACGCATCTCAATCCTCGGTCCGCCTGACCTAGCGTCTGGTCCGGAGCAGACCAACTTTTGGTCAGCCGAACCAGACCTGGACAGACGACCACAGACCTACTTTCGGACCTCCTGGACTGACCAACTTGGTCCGGGACTGACCAAACTTGGTCAGCTCCGGACCACCACACTGAAAAATCATTTTCATGCTCGTTTCGGTCAAATCTCATTTACATTCTCCGGATTCTTCATGTATATGTTCATACCTAATGGTGTGTGACCCTGTAGGCCCATTCTAAGCGGTAGTTGTTGGGATTCCTGGGATCTCTACAGCGAATCTAATTCCTAAGAGATCGGTTCTAGGGTTTGCACAGCGGATGTAAAACAAAATTTTTTGATGAAACCCTAAAACCTAGCATGCATGATATTGTAGAAACGTTAGAACGCTTACCTCAATCGATCCGGGGCCTGTATCAATTGATGAGTTCGTCCGATCACTTAAGACAGGAAGAATACCTCACCCTCTACACCTATCCACACGGTGGAAAGGATTCCAACAGTTGGAACTCGTCTGCTAGGACTAAATAACACGTTCTTCTTTGCGCAAGGGTTTCAGAGATTTTTCTTTGGGTTTTCCACTCTCAAAAACTCTCAAAAGGGTCTGAAAGTCGTGCCCTCAAGCTTAGGAGGTGTTCCCCAAAGTTTCTTGCCCTTAAAACCCTAATTTGGGCGAGATAAGGAAATTCCGACACAGGACCGATCAGTCTGGAGCTTTTGCCTGTGGACCGATCGGTCCAGACCTCTGCACCGATCGGTCTGGAACATTTTCCGGACCGAGCACATTTGCATATTACCTCTGGACCGATCGGTCTAGGTCTGGACCGAACGGTCTAGCCTTCGCTCCACCGGGAAATTCTCGTCTTTTCTCGCGCGTTTGTCCTTTTCTGTGTGTGTGACCCTTTAGGCTCATCGATATAGCAGTATAACCCGAAATCTCTATTTCGGTTATACAAGTCATAGGCGGTCTCTAGCAAGAAACTATGACTACCTATCTCGAATAAAGTTTGTTCGTGATCTTACGAACGTCAGTGATGATTCTGGTTGATGATCCTTTTATACCACGATATCATAAGTCGAACATAAGGCAAGGAGAAGCCACCTTATCTGATTCGTCTGCTTTCTCGTTGCTAATTTGCAACGAAATTGCGTTGCAAATCCAATTAGCAACGAAATTGCGTTGCAAATTTAAAATAAATTTATGGCTACGATGGATTACAGTTTTCACGCGTTTTGCAATGCAATTTCGTTGGTAATTGGATTTGCAACGCAATTGCGTTGCAAGTTTGCAACGAAATTGCATTGCAAACGTTTTGTATATATTGATGCGAATTTCTTTTACAAACACTTCCAAACACAATCTAACAATCACTTCTCCCTCTAAAAATCTTCTAAAATCTTTCTTTATCCCAAATCTTAAAAATTCTTTTAAAATTATATAAATATTTTTTTTTTATTTTTTTATTTTATATTTATAATAATTAATATTATTTTTTTAATTATTTATTCTTATAAATTTTAATTTACAATTCATTAAAAAATCTAAAATCCTACAAATCTATATTTTTATTATCTTTATTTAATATTTATATTTATTTTATTACTTTTTTATAATTATTTATTTATAATTATTAAAAAATATAATTTTAATATTTTTTTTAATTTTTATATTATTTTTCGTTGCAAAAATAGTAACGAAATTGCGTTGCTAAATTAGCAACGAATTTTTTTTCCGTTACAAAAACGTTGCAAATATTAGTAACGCTTTGCAACAAAAATATTGCGTTGCAATTAGCAACAAAAATATTTTGTTGCAAAGCGTTACAATTGCAACGTGTTGCAATTGCAACGCGTTGCAACTCTACATTATTTTGCAACGACAAGTTTGCAACGAAAATAATTTCTCGCAATTTCGTTGCAAATTGTAATTTGCAACGAAATTTGACTGTTTGCAACGAAAAAATTGCGTTGCTAAATCCCTGTTTTTTTTGTAGTGGAATTCGTATGATTGTGATCGTATCCAATACCTATGATCATCTCTATGATCATCAATCACACATCATACTAGTCTTGTTCATAACAATACATGGATTTCATAACATATTAAAGTATGCTCAATACGTAATGTATCAAACACTTATCCATAAAATCATAGAAAGTGTCAATACATCAAATGTATCATAATAAAGCTTATACAGCAGTACATCATAGAGCACTAAACCAACAATCTTCCACTTGCTCTAATCATGGACTGCTAAACATCTAATGCCCATATCCCTAATATGACCATCATGCTTCGACGAAGGGAGAGGCTTCGTCAACGGATCAGCAATGTTGTCATCTGTCAACACTTTACAAATGTGCACGTTTCCTTTGTGACACCCGTAACCCGTGTACAGTATACGGGCTGTGCCACATGGACAATAGTAATAAAATAATAATAATGTGGAAGCAAAAATACGAAATCCAAAAACATTTTAAATAAACCAGAGTAAGCAGCGGAAAATACAACAGGCGATCAGTATCGCAAAATAACACATGTCCGAATAGTTATAATTTAGCCGTACAAAATGCGGGAAATACAAGTCTCGAACTTTTTGATTGTCTCATCAAAGCGAAGGTTCCAGCTCCTCGAAGCCTGCTTCAGTCCATAAATGGACCTCTGAAGCTTGCACACCATCCTCGGGTTCCTCGGATCGACAAAACCTTCGGGTTGTGTCATGTACACATCCTCGGTCAAGTTCCCGTCAAGGAACGCGGTCTTGACATCCATTTGCCATATCTCATAGTCGTAATATGCGGCTATGGCAAGTAGGATCCTGATGGACTTCAGCATAACTACGGGCGAAAAGGTCTCATCATAGTCAATACCATGAATCTGACGGAATCCTTTCGCCACAAGTCGGGCCTTATACTTGTGCACGTTGCCATCCATGTCGGTCTTCTTCTTGAAGATCCACTTGCATCCGATGGATTTTATCCCTTTAGATGCATCAACCAGAGTCCATACTTGGTTGTCGGACATGGATTGCATCTCGGACTTCATAGCCTCGCGCCATTTTTCGGAGTCCGAACTCGCCATTGCCTCTGGGTATGTGGTGGGATCGGGTTCGTCTATAGTGCGGCCACACATTTCTACAGTCTCGCTCACACGAGGGGCCCAGCGATATCTCTCTCTTCTACGAGAGGTACAAATCCCGTCTTGACTATCTACAATCCAACACATGATTCGTTTCGTACCTGATACACGCCTTTATAGTCCTCCTGTTACGCAGGACGTTTGACGTAATCAAAGTACGCAACTCCTCATGTTGGATTCCGTAGATATCTCAGGTCTTAGGATCCAATCATGGAACCGTCATATGAGATTCAAGTCATGACGCTAGTCCATGTGACAATCTCATGCGGGTCAATCCAGTATTTCGTTCTCCAACGAATACCTATGATTGTGATCGTATCCAATACCTATGATCATCTATGTGATCATCAATCACACATCATACTAGTCTTATTATGTCATCATTCCCATAATGACACAAGACTAGGGAGTTTAGTATCATTCATAATGATACACATCTAGTATGCAAGAACATGTAATGAATCAAATACTCTCATAAACCATAGAAAGTATCAATACATCAAATGTATCTAAATAAAGCTCATAAACAGTACGTCATAGAGCACTAAACCAACAGTAACTCCTGCCTCTCTCAGGTCGTCATCTGCCGGATGCGCTAGGCGTAATCCTCGTGATCTGAAAAAAAAGGTAAACCACGAGGGTTAAGCACAACCGCTTAGTGAGTAGCCCGGGTTGAACCCGGAAATCCCGTTCCCAACGAGAACGGTACAGTCGACATTTCCATGAAAACACATGCAATAAGGAACACACAGTAGCACATCAATAGCAAACACAAACATGCCCGTATGGAATCCACCATAAGGCTTAGCCATATACCCTGGTCAAATCCATGACCAGGAGCGAATCCACGCCCGTCACCCGCGTGACGTTGGCCATCGCATCACATGCGATCGTGCGCGTCTCCTGCGCCCGTCACTCTCGTGACTACCGATGTCGAGTCCACGACACAACGGAAATACAATCATATCCCTGTGGAGTCCACCACAGGGTCCAGCCATATACCCTAGTCAAATCCATGACTAGGGGCGAGTCCACGCCCGTCAAATCAATGACGTTGGCCGTCGTGTCGCACACGACAAAAATGCGTCTCAAACGCCCGTCAAGTCCATGACGTTTGATGGTTGAGTCCACAACCATCCACAAACACAATCACGCTTAACTCGTACGCACGAGCAAGCTACACACATGGCACAC
>NW_010965748.1:107745-114730 GCF_000463585.1 Tarenaya hassleriana
GCTTCTCCCCACTCGGTCCGTCTCTTCTGGTCAGGCGGTGCGTGTCTCCTCGGAACACGTCTGGTTCGGCGGACCAGAAGTGGTCAGCCCCGGACCAGACGTGTATTTCTCTCGGTCCGTCCCCCTCCTCTGGTCAGTCGGTGCGCAGAACCCCGGAACACGTCTGGTCCGGCGGACCAGGACTGGTCCGGCGGACCCGGCCGTGTTTTTCTCTTGGTCCGACTTCCTTCCCTTGGTCCGGCTGGCTTCATGCGTAATGTTCCAGCCTCGGTCCGGAGCTGACCGCGCGTGGTCCGGCGGACCGGGACTGGAACTTTCTTCTCCCTCGCGATTTCTCCGATTTTGTTTCGACTTTTCTCTCCCGAATCGATTCGGGGTTGCTTCCAAATGCTACTAAAACACAGTTTGACATCCCTAAACATGTTCTAAACCTCAAATACGCAATGAAATCCCGATTTGGACCATCACACATTGAAAACAAGCTCTCACAAATCCAACTCAAGCCACTCACCTTGTTCTTGAGGTTGTCCGAGCTTGTGTGCGTTCCTCGTGGCTCCACACGATGTGAGAAGCTTAGGGACACGTCTGGGCACGTCCCTCTTGGTCTCCCCGAGCTCCCCTTGCACTGGCTCGTCTCCTTTCTCTCCCTTTCTCCCCTTTTTCTTCTTCCTCTGTTTCTGTCCAAAAATGCCCAAGTCCCAGCTTGGGAGATGTTTATGACGCGAGATAGGGAGTTCGTGGGCTCAAGCCCAAGCCCATAGGCGAGCCTGCAACGTCCTCGAGGCGTGGGAGGTGGCTGGACGGCGAGTGGGGCCCAAACTCCGGCGAAGTTCGCGTCTCAAGACCGCAAGTTGGCTTTATTTTTTCCGAAAACTTCTCCCATTCTGCCCGTCTAGTCCCCACTCCGGCTGAGCGGTTGGTCCGCCGCGGACCATTCCTGGTCCGGCGGACCAACCCTGTATTTTATTTTTTTTTCTTTTCTTTTCCTTTTCTTCATTCTTTCTCGGTCCTTTCCGCACGTGACGATCCTCGTGCCTCTCCCCGATATTGTATCATCACTTTTGGTGATTTCGTGATATCTCTATTTAATTATTCATTTTTAATAATTAAATATTCCAATCGGGTTTCGGGGTATTACATCCTTTGTCTATGATCTCCCTGATAAGGTGAAATCGTCGAGTATGTGTTTGGATCATTGATGAGACCTAGGTTCTTTCGCTTGTGTGATTGCTCCATTGTTGTCATAATACAGAGAAATAGGGCTATCAACACTAGGAATGACACCCAAGTCGCCAACGAACTTTCTGATCCAAACCGCTTCCTTTGTTGATGTCGTCAATCTAGGTGCAGAAATATGAATCAATTGATAATTAACATAGACTCAACAAATACCGCAAGTGTACGGATCGGTTGTAGTAGCTAGGGTCGAACACAGGGACAAGTAAACAACTGAATCAAATCCAAATCTAAGTCTAAATCCAGAGAAAATAATATTAGTGTGGTGAAGCGTATCAAAGCAGATAACAAATAACGGGTGTAAACTATGAATGATGAACACTGCAGGCTTCGGGATTACTTTACATGCAAGGATCTTTCAAAAGATGTAAACTTAGTGGTTTATCTATCCAATCCAGGGAATTCAAGCTCTAAGGTAGAGTTTAACTCTTCCAAGTCTAATCTCACTATTCAATTTTAATCCTACCAATCTCCCGATTCAATAGTCTAAAACTCTGGATGCATGAACGAACGCTATCATGATTCCTAGGCAAATACCCATCTCCCGATGCGATACTTGTTCTATTTATTGAATTAGCTCCAGGTTAGAATCCCATATATCTATGTAAATTAAAACTCTAAGTTCATTCAATCAAGCGGTTAACAAGATCGAAAGGATTAAGAACAATTCAATAAACTGAATGGAATAAATAAATCCACATAGTTTGGAATTAAAAAACTAAAGATCCCTACATAGCAAATCCCTAACCTACAGCTATGGAACTACTCGCTAAACATCGAGACGTCAGGGTTCATATTAATAGCACAAAACATCGTAAAATAGAAGAAAGGAAGAATGCTTAGTCGATTTTCCGGCTTCGTAATCTCCGTCTTCTACTCCGATCTCTTGCCTCTTGATAATCTCCATCTTTTTGTGTGCTTTAGGGTGTGTTTTTCTGTCAAAAGTATGAATGTTTTCGACCTTGAGGGTTAACCCTAGTTAATCCTTCTTTTTCTGGGTCAAAATTCGGAATATTTCCAAAATCTGGTAAGTGATCCGATCGTGTGGCTGAAAGTGACACGATCGTGTCACTTAGCAGTTTTGACGGGCTTCACAAATTCGCTCATAACTTTCTGCTCCGATATCGGATTTGAGTGATCTTGGCGTCTATGTGTAGATATCGAAGAGAGTTTCCAATGATTAGAGAATGCATGATTTGAACTTGCAGAGTGAAAGTTATTGGATTTGCAAGAACTGACGTTTCGGAGCTTCACGTTTTCTCCGAAACAACTCCAAATGTTTCCGATTTGTCCGTGATGTTCTGTAATCCATGTTTTTCACTCCTTTTGCTCTCTTTATGTGTGGATTCTTGTTTAAACACCAAAGAATACAACCAACCCATATCGAAGCCAAATGTGTCCTAGAATGTCTACAATTATGTAAAACCAAGTCAAATACGCTAGACATCCTATATCAAAACATCACCCAAAGTACATGTTATCAGCTGCGTCCGAAACGCTGCAATATACTCAGCTTCTGTAGTAGAACCTGCAACGGTCGTCTTGGCAAATTGAATAATAAAATAGATGCAACTTTATCTATAGCGTGGCCACGCGTTTTTCATAGTCCGATTTCCACGAGAGGGCCCAGCGGTATCTCTCCTGTTAAGGAGGTGACAAGTCCCATATTGCATGTCTACTATCTCCATATGATTCGTGAATGTATCTGATCAACGGCGTTATAATCATCCGGTTAAAGACGACGTTTGACGCAGTCTAGACACGCCACTCCTCATATCAGATACTCTAGACATCTCAGATATGAGGATCCAAGAACGAACCGCTCAATCTCATGCGGGTCACCCAGTCACTCGTTCACAACGAGTACCCATGATTGTGATATGCATCCAATGCATCGATCACACCTCATGCTAGTCTTAATTCATCATTGTTTCCACAATGATAACTGACCAAGGAGTTTAGAATCATTCTCTAATGATTCATCATGCCAATCATATAACGGGTAAAATAATGCATTCATAAACCAATAAATCAATACAAAGTCAAAATGTTATATCACGGATCATCCTAGAGCATTAGACCAACACGTACGAGACATTTGCGTATTACAGAATGCCATTCGGCCTCTGCAACGCATCCGCTACTTTCCAGCGATGCATGATGGCAATATTTTCTGACATCATCGAAGACGTGATGGAAGTATTCATGGATGATTTTTCTGTTCATGGGCCCTCTTTCAACTTGTGTCTGGCGAACCTCCAAAAAGTTTTGGATCGATGCGTGCGAGCAAACCTGGTACTTAATTGGGAAAAGTGTCATTTCATGGTACAAGAAGGCATCGTGCTAGGACACAAGGTGTCATCAAAAGGGATAGAGGTAGCAAAGCAAAAATCGAGGTAATCGAGAAACTACCGCCGCCTCACAATGTCAAAGCAATCCGGAGCTTTTTGGGCCATGCAAATTCTATCTAGATTTATTAAAAACTTTTCTAAGATCTCAAAATCTTTTACCGAGCTATTGTGTAAGGACACCGCATTTCACTTCTCAGTTGAATGTCACCAAGCGTTCAAAAAGTTGAAAGAAGTTCTAATCTCACCTCCAGTGATCCAACCTTCGGATTAGAGCCAACCCTTGGAACTAATGTGTGATACTAGTGATGTCGCCGTAGGAGCCGTGTTAGGGTAACGCAAGGATAAGAAACTACACGCCATATACTATGCTAGCAAGACGCTAGATGAGGCTCAACTTAAGTATACCACCACAGAGAAAAAATTATTGGCGGTAGTTTTCGCCTTTGAGAAATTCAGATCTTATCTTTTGGGCTCCAAAGTAATAGTATACACAGACCATGCGACCCTAAGATATTTGTTGTCGAAGAAAGACGCAAATCCGCGCCTCATCAGATGGATCCTCCTCCTACAAGAATTTGATTTGGAAATCAAGGACAGGAGGGGGACCGATAACGGTGTCGCCGATCACCTATCCAGGATAGTGATAGAACGCGACATCCCTATCGACGACACCATGAGAGATGATCACGTTTTTCAATCGCTAAGAAAGATGGCTGATACGTGTGTACCGAGTCTAAAATATATATCGAAAAGAGATAAAAGCAAGCAAACAAGTGATGGTAGAAATATGTAAAATCTATGGAAAACGAAATAAGAAAGCAATGAAAACGAGTGACCTATCAAACAAGGATGACTACGGGTATCGGGATCGTATTCGCGTGTATGGGTATTTACTAAGCATGCGAGAATAACGACATCGTACTTGTATTCGGGAATCATCAAGCAACAAGAATAGAGAATTCACCTTTCGGTCTACTAACTCACTACCTAGAATAACTCGTCAATCTCTCGATCTATTCAAGTTAACCCTAGATGCATGAAGAATGCTATCATCAACCCTAAATCGATTAAACCATATCTCTATGTGAATAATACGATTCATTCATCAATCTCGATCCGAAACTAAACCCATATCTCTATGTGATTCAGAATCTAAGAATATTGGCCAAGTGATTAGCAAACACCAATAGAAAAGAAAGCATAGATCGATAAACCGAAACAAGCATAACGTCGAAATCCAAGTTAGGATTCAAACATACCCAAAACACATACGAATCCCTAAGCCGTGGATACTCACGGTTCATAGAAAACAACAAAAAGCTCATAAAGAAAGAGATAAAAGAGAGGAAAGAAAGTCTCATGCAGATGTGTAGTCTCCACGATCGAATCTTCCTTCTTCTTCCCGAAATCCCGTGAACTTCTATTCTTCTCTCACCAAAAGCTCTCCAAAAATCTGTCTCTAAGTGTTCTCTAAGGGCCTCTGATGTTCTAGGACGTGGCTAGGGCTTTTTTTTAACCCTAGGGCGGCTCCCAAGAGTCCTATTCCCATTCTGATGCTGAAAATCACGAAACAGGGTTTTAGACTGGATCCAGACCGATTCCAGGTGGATCCGGACCGGATCCAAATTCCTGGGCTCGAGCTCAGCTGTCTTGATTCGGACCGGATCTAGTTGGATCCGGCCCTGCACCGGCAGTTTTCTAGTCTTCACGATTTCGCTCATATCTTTTTGTTCCGGTGTCGGATTTACGCGATTTTTGGTCTATGCGAAGCTCTTGAAGTGCTCTTTCAATGGTACAAGTCTCGCATGATTTGGACTTCTGTAGAGAAAGTTATTTATGTCACAACATGAGTACCTCATCTGGACTTCTCCTTTAACGCTCCAAATGGCTCCTTTTCGAGTCCAATCATCTTCGAAACCTGTAATCAGCAAAACTAAAGCACAACCGGGTTTTTGTGTCCTAACACGCCTAGAATGTCTATGAATGCATGTGATTATCCTATAAAACCTAGACAAACTCTTATCAAAATATAGAGAAAAATAGGAGTTATCAAATCCCCCCAGACTTAAACCTTTGCTCGTCCTCGAGTAAAGAACGAAGGAATAAAATCTGCAAAATAGGGAATGACGAACATCAAATAGCATCATCGCGAGATTCAAAAGCAGAACATCCATCCAATACCAGTTTCCCGAGAAACGTACCCAAACCGGTCTACTATAATCTCCCTACCAAAGACTAATCTACCTAGCCATGGGATTTTTATTGACACCTAGAACCCGTTAGAATCCCTACTGTTGGGTTTTCCTGGGATCTCAAGAGCGAATCTAATTCCTAAGAGATCAGTTCTAGGGTTTGCGCAGCGGATGAAAAACAAAAATTTTGATGAAACCCTAAAACCTATCATGCATGATCTTGTAGAAACGTTAGAACGCTTACCTCAATCGATCCGGGGCCTGTTTCAATTGATGTGTTGGTCCGATCACTATAGGCAGGAAGAATACCTCGCCCCTCGGGATGGATTCCAACCTTTGGAACTTGTCTGCTAGGACTCGAGTCTTCTATTCGATGATGTGCTTTAAGAAAACGAGATCTAGATCACTTCTTCAACCCTCTAGACTCTCCAAAAAGGTCTGAATAAGTTCTCTAGGTCGGCTCCTTAGTGTTAGGGTTCTATTTCTTCTCTTATTCAAGTGATTAACCCTAGATCCGGACTTTAAAATTAAATCTGAACCCCAGACCGAACGGACTGGTCAGTAGTCCGTTCGGTCTGGACACTTGGTCCGTTCGAACCAGTCTTTTAACTTGGTCTGTTCGGTCCGACAAGTCAGTCCATTCGGTCCAACACTTGGTCCGTTCGGACTGGACTATCTAGTTCGTTCGGTCCAACAATTTGGTCCGTTCGGACTAGATGCTCCGGTCCGTGCGGTCTACTCCTAGACCGGACGGTCCGTACCTCTGTCCAGATTTCTCGACGTTTTCTCGTGCATTTGTCCTTCCCTGCGTGTGTGACCCTGTAGGCTCATTCGATATAGCAGTATATCCCGAAATCTCTATTCCGGACATACAAGTCATAGGCGGTCTCTAGCAAGACACTATGACTACCTATCTCGAATAGAGTTTGTTCGTGATCTTACTGTTGGGATTTAGGCTACGGATTCCTAGCATGCGATCATATCGATCTAGGGTTTGGTTTACTAGGTTTCATGCAGCGGAAGGATAATCTAAACCTAGTCAAACGTCACACGCAACCAAAATCATCCGTAAAACCCCGACAGATCGTGTATATCACCGTAGGAATCGAATACTTACCTCTTTCCTGAAGATCTGAAAGTAGCAATCGATCCAGGGCCTGTTTTAATCACCAAGAGCTGAAAATACAGCTCCTCTACACGTATCCA
>NW_010965748.1:120889-121093 GCF_000463585.1 Tarenaya hassleriana
GAGGTATATGTGACTTGAACACAATGAAATCTTGACTGAATTCAAGTCAGTTCAATCAAGTTGTTCCGATCATATCGGTAGAATCAGAATCTCGGCTTAGACACTTGAAACGATGCAACAATTACATCTAACAAATTCTGACGAACTGACTCGGTCCGAGTCAACACTTGACTCGGTCCGAGTCAGAAGCCGAAATCATCTACA
>NW_010965748.1:122904-129109 GCF_000463585.1 Tarenaya hassleriana
CGAACGGACTACTAAGCAGTCCGTTCGGTCTGGGTTTCAGATTTAATTTTAAAGTCCGGATCTAGGGTTAATCACTTGAATAAGAGGAGATTAGTAACCCTAACACTAAGTAGCCGAAAAATAGAACTTCTTTAGACCTTTTTGGTGAGTCTAGAGGGTTGAAAAAGTAGAAAAAATCTCGTTTTCTCAAAGCACATCATCGAATAGAAGATTCGAGTCCTAGCAGACAAGTTCCTGTTGGTTGTAATGCTCTAGGATGATCCGTGATATGACATTTTGACTTTGTATTGGTTCATTGATTTATGAATGCATTACATCCCCGTTATATGATTGGCATGTTTGTTATATTTCGGTATCCTTGAATCATTATAGAATGATTCTAAACACCCTGGTCAGTTATCATTGTGGGAACATTTTCTCGACGTTTTTCTCATGCATTTGTCCTTCCCTACGTGTGTGACCCTGTAGGCTCATTCGATATAGCAGTATATCCCGAAATCTCTATTCCGGACATACAAGTCATAGGCGGTGTCTAGCAAGACACTATGACTACCTATCTCGAATTGAGTTTGTTCGTGATCTTACGAACGTCAATGATGATTCCGGTTGATGATCCTTTTGTATCACGATATCATATGTCGAATATAAGGCATGGACAAGCCACCTTATCTGATTCGACTACTTTCTTGTTCACTGAGTTCGACTGTCTGAAATTCCTCATGGTTGATTCTGTAGATATCTCAGGTCTTAGGATCCAATCATGGAACTGCCATATGAGATTTCAGTCATGACGCTAGTCCATGTGACAATCTCATACAGGTCAATCCAGTATTCCGTTCTCCAACGAATACCTATGACTGTGATCGTATCCAATACCTACGATCATCTATATGATCATCAATCACATATCATACTAGTCTTATTATGTCATCATTCCCACAATGACACAAGACTAGGGAGTTTAGTATCATTCATAATGATATATGGATTTCATAACACATCTAGTATACAAGAACATGTAATGAATCAAATACTCTCATAAAATATAGAAAGTATCAATACATCAAATGTATTTGAATAAAGCTCATAAACAGTACATCATAGAGCACTAAACCAACAATTCTCCCACTTGCTCTAATCATGAACTGCTAAACATCTAATGCCCATATCCCTAACATGACCCTCATGCTTCGACGAAGGGAGAGGCTTCGTCAACGGATCGGCAATGTTGTCATCTGTCGACACTCTGCAAATGTGCACGTCTCCTCTGTCTATGATCTCCCTGATAAGGTGAAACCGTCTGAGTATGTGTTTGGATCGTTGATGAGATCTGGGTTCTTTCGCTTGTGCGATCGCTCCATTGTTGTCACAATACAGAGCAATGGGACTATTGTTGGGTTTTCCTGGGATCTCAAGAGCGAATCTAATTCCTAAGAGATCAGTTCTAGGGTTTGCGCAGCGGATGAAAAACAAAACTTTTAATGAAACCCTTGAACCTATCATGCAAGATCTTGTAGAAACGTTAAAACGCTTACCTCAATCGATCCGGGGCATGTATCAATCGAAGAACGCGTCTGATCACTGTAGGCAGGAAGAATACCTTGCCCTCTACACGTATCCACACGGCGGAAAGGATTCCAACGGTTGGAACTTGTCTGCTAGGACTGAACAACGCTTTCTTCTTTGCGCAAGGGTTTCAGGGATCTTTCTTTTAGCTTTTTTCACTCTCCAAACCTCTCCCTAGGGTCTGAAAATCGTACCGAAAGGGTTGGGTGGTGTTTTCTAAAGTTTTTCCAGGTCTGGACCGATCGGTCTGGAGCTTTTTAACGTCTGGACCGATCGGTCCAAGTCTGGACCAATCGGTCTGGAACAATTTTCGGATCTCACACGTTACCTCTGGACCGACCGGTCTACGTCTAGACCGATCGGTCTGGGTTAGCTGGACTGATCGGTCCAGACCTTCTGGACCGGTCGGTCTGGCCTCCGCTCCACCGGGAATTTCTCGTCTCTTCTCGCGCATTCGTCCTTTCTTGTGTGTGTAACCCTGTAGGCTCATCCGATATAGCAGTATAACACGAAATCTCTTATTTCGATTACACAAGTCATAGACGGTCTCTAGCAAGACACTATGACTACCTATCTCGAATAGAGTTTGTTCGTGATCCTACGAACAACAACGATGATTCCGTTTGATGATCCTTTTGTATCGCGATATCATATGTCGAATATAAGGCATGGACAAGCCACCTTATCTGATTCGACTGTTTTTTCGTTCACTGAGTTCGACTGTCTGAAATAGACGACGTTCGTCTATAGTGCGGCCACACATTTCTACAGTCTCGCTCACACGAGGGGCCCAACGATATCTCTATCTTTTACGAGAGGTACAAATCCCGTCTTGACTATCTACAATCCAGCACATGATTCGTTTCGTACCTGATACATGCCTTTATAGTCCTCCTGTTACGCAGGACGTTTGACGTAATCAAAGTACGCAACTCCTCATGTTGGATTCCATAGATATTTTAGGTCTTAGGATCCAATCATGGAACCTCATATGAGATTCAAGTCATGACGCTAGTCCATGTGACAATCTCATGCGGGTCAATCCAGTATTCCGTTCTCCAACGAATACCTATGATTGTGATCGTATCCAAATACCTATGATCATCTCTATGATCATCAATCATACATCATACTAGTCTTATTACATCATTATTCCCACAATGACATACGACTAGGGAGTTTAATATTGTTCATAACAATAGATGGATTTCATAACACATCTAGTACGCAAGAACATGTAATGAATCAAATACTCTCATAAACCATAGAAAGTATCAATACATCAAATACATCTAGTACGCAAGAACATGTAATGAATCAAATACTCTCATAAACCATAGAAAGTATCAATACATCAAATGTATCTAAATAAAGCTCATAAACAGTACATCATAGAGCACTAAACCAACAATCTCCCACTTGCTCTAATCATGAACTTCTAAACATCTAATGCCCATATCCCTAACATGACCCTCATGCTTCGACGAAGGGAGAGGCTTCGTCAACGGATCGGCAATGTTGTCATCTGTCGACACTCTGCAAATGTGCACGTCTCCTCTGTCTATAATCTCCCTGATAAGGTGAAATCGTTTGAGTATGTGTTTGGATCGTTGATGGGATCTGGGTTCTTTCGCTTGTGCGATCGCTCCATTGTTGTCACAATACAGAGCAATGGGGCTATCAGCACTCGAAATGACACCCAAGTCGCCAACAAACTTCTTGATCCAAACAGCTTCCTTTGCTGCGTCCGACGCTGCAGTATACTCAGCTTCTGTAGTAGAATCTGCAACGGTCGCCTGCTTGGAACTCTTCCAGCTAACAGCGCCTCCGTTCAAGCAGAAAACATAGCCAGACTGCGATCTGTAGTCATCCGAGTCTAACTGGAAACTAGCATTGGTGTAACCTTTTACAGCGAGCTCGTCTTCTGACCCACCGTATACCAAGAACACATCCTTAGTCCTTCTCAAGTACTTCAGGACGTTCTTGACGGCGATCCAGTGCGACTCACCTGGATCTGACTGGTATCTACTCGTAATGCTCAACGCGTAGGATACATCCGGTCGAGTACAAAGCATGGCATACATGATGGATCCAATTGCCGAAGCATATGGAATCTGATCCATGCATTCTCGCTCATCAGGTATCGTAGGACACTGACTCTTGCAAAGAACTGTGCCACTGATCATCGGTAAGGTTCCTTTCTTGGAATCTTGCATCTTGAACCGTTTCAAGACCTTATCGATGTATGTACTCTGACACAATCCTAGAAGACGCCTCGATCTATCCCTATAGATCTTTATGCCTAGAATATAGGCCGCTTCTCCTAGGTCCTTCATAGAAAACTGCGTTCCTAGCCAAGACTTAACATCTTGCAAGGTAGGAACGTCATTCCCTATAAGGAGAATGTCATCCACATACAGCACCAGAAAAACTACTGTGCTCCCACTAACCTTCTTGTAAACACATGGCTCGTCTTCGTTCTGTGAGAAAAGTCCATAAATGGACCTTTGAAGCTTGCACACCATCCTCGGGTTCCTCGGATCTACAAAACCTTCGGGTTGTGTCATGTACACATCCTCGGTCAAGTTTCCGTTGAGGAACGCGGTCTTGACATCCATTTGCCATATCTCATAGTCATAATATGCGGCTATGGCAAGTAGGATCCTGATGGACTTCAGCATAACTACAGGCGAAAAGGTCTCATCATAGTCAATACCATGAATCTGACGGAATCATTTCGCCACAAGTCGTGCCTTATACGTGTGCACGTTGCCATCCATGTCTGTCTTCTTCTGGAAGATCCATTTGCATCCGATGGGCTTTATCCCTTCAGATGCATCAACCAGAGTCCATACTTGGTTGTCTGACATGGATTGCATCCCAGACTTCATGGCCTCGCGCCATTTCTCGGAATCCGGACTCGCCATAGCCTCTGGGTATGTGGTAGGCTCGTCATGTTCTAATAACATGAGTTCTTCATTCCCAGTCACGAAAAATCCATATCTCGCTGGCTCTTGGCGAATCTTGCCTGATCTCCGAGGTTCACTCGTCAAAGGTTGAGTCACAACCGGCAGTGAAATAGGTTGAACATCTTCAACTTGTTCACTCGGCTCAGCATCTACTTGCTGCTATCGAACTTCCTCAAGTTCGATCCTACTCCCACTGACTCTTTTGGAGACGAACTCTCGCTCCATAAAAGTCTCATTCCTGGCAATGAACACCTTGTTCTCTGCCGGAATGTAGAAGTAGTAACCCTTAGTTTCCTTAGGGTAGCCTACAAATAAACACTTATCAGATTTGGAGGATAACTTATCAGTCATCTGACGCTTCACATAAGCGTCGCAAACCCAAATTCTAACAAACGACAATGTGGGACGCTTCCCCGTCCATATCTCATATGGTGTCGTTTCAGTCGACTTCGTTGGACTCCTGTTCAGGAGGTACGCAGCGGTCTCTAAAGCATAGCCCCAAAAGGACTTCGGAAGATCTGTCTGACTCATCATAGACCAAACCATGTCTAACAGTGTTCGGTTCCTCCGTTCTGACACGCCGTTCCATTGTGACGTTCCAGGAGGAGTTAATTGTGATACAATACCACAATCAACCAGATAGTCAGTGAACTCTTGGCTCATATACTCGCCACCACGATCGGATCGAAGTGTCTTGATCGTCTTGCCAAGCTGGTTCTGTACTTCATTTCTGAAAGCCTTGAACATTTCAAGTGTTTCAGACTTATGTCTCAGCAAATAGACATAACCGTATCGACTGAAATCATCAGTGAACGTAACGAAGTACAGATAACCTCCTCTAGCTGGACAGCTCATTGGTCCGCATACATCACTATGTATCAGATCCAATAACTCTGTCGCTCTCTGTCCTATCCCTTTGAAAGGATGCTTCGTCATCTTGCCCATCAAACAAGACTCGCAAGATTCAAGAAACTCAAAGTCAAATGAATCCAGAAGACCTTCAGAATGAAGCTTCTGAACGCCCTTCTCGTTTATATGGCCTAGACGACAATGCCAGAGGAAGGTCGGGTTTAAGTCGTTCTGCTTAAACCGTTTAGTACTCACAATATAGATGGATGATGTTGAGTTTGAAGGCTGATCATTCAAGACGTACAAACCATTAACTAGATAACCATTACCATAGTAAATATCATCTCGATAAATCATCAAACTCGAGTTCTCAATCACAAATCGAAAACCATCCAAATCCAGACATGAAATAGAAATAATGTTTCTGCTGATCGCAGGAACATAGTAACAATTACTAAGCTCTAAAACAAGTCCAGAAGGAAGATGCAAACCGTAAACGCTAACACACAATGCAGCAACTCTTGCTCCATTTCCGACACGTAGATCCACTTCTCCCTTAGCTAGCATCCTACTTCTTCTTAGTCCCTGCACATTTCCACAAATGTGTGAGGCACTTCCGGTATCCAATACCCACGAAGATCCTGCCGCTTCTTGCTGGAGTTTTTTGTTGGTTTTTCCTGGGATCTCATGAGCGAATCCTATTCCTAAGAGATCGATTCTAGGGTTTGCGCAGCGGATGTAAAAAAAAAATTTAATAAACCCTAGAATCATGCTACTATTGAAATCGTAGAAACGTTAGAACGCTTACCTCAATCGATCCG
>NW_010965748.1:137737-138564 GCF_000463585.1 Tarenaya hassleriana
ACCCTGTAGGCTCATCCGATATAGCAGTATAACACGAAATCTCTTATTTTGGTTACACAAGTCGTAGGCGGTCTCTAGCAAGACACTATGACTATCTATCTCGAATAGAGTTTGTTCGTGATCTTTACGAACGCCAGAGATGATTCCGGCTGATGATCCTTTTGTATCGCGATATCATATGTCGAACATAAGGCATGGACAAGCCACCTTATCTGATTCGACTGCTTTCTCGTTCACTGAGTTCGACTGTCTGAAATAGACGACGTTCGTCTATAGTGCGGCCACACATTTCTACAGTCTCGCTCACACGAGGGGCCCAGCGATATCTCTCACTTTTACGAGAGGTACAAATCCCGTTTTGACTATCTACAATCCAGTACATGATTCATTTCGTGCCAGATACACGCCTTTATAATCCTCCTGTTACGCAGGACGTTAGACGTATTCAAAGCACGCAACTCCTCATGTTGGATTCCGTAGATATCTCAGGTCTTAGGATCCAATCATGGAACCGTCATATGAGATTCTAGTCATGACGCTAGTCCATGTGACAATCTCATGCGGGTCAATCCAGTATTCCGTTCTCCAACGAATACCTATGATCGTGATCGTATCCAATACCTATGATCATCTATGTGATCATCAATCACACATCATACTAGTCTTATTATGTCGTTATTCCCATAACGACATAAGACTAGGGAGTTTAGTATCATTCATAATGATACATGGATTTCATAACATATCTAGCATGCAAGAACATGTAATGAATAAAATACTCTCATAAAAAACACATAGAAAGTATCAATACATCAAATGTATCTGAA
>NW_010965748.1:139441-142505 GCF_000463585.1 Tarenaya hassleriana
ACAATTCTCAAGTTCCGATACCAGTCTAAGAAGTTCGTCCCGGTCAGCTTATCCTTCTCAAGGATAGATCGCATTGTCAAACTCGGTACGCTACCGGTTGACGCCATGTCCTACGCAAAAGACAAACAGAACGTACAAAACAAATGCAGATTCTATTAATGATCAACTACCAGCTAGCCCATCATCAATCAGTGTCTACATATCTATGATCTACTATCAGCTAGTCCATCATCAAACAATGACAACATAGATGCAAAAACCAGCTATATTCCCATACAGAAAAATAACCCTATCATAATTTTCTATATGGGACTAAGATCCATATTTCGCATAAGAATGGACTGTTACACCCATCTTTATGCTATTTAGGTAGACATCTAATGTCGATCACATCCAATGTGACTCTTAGATCCTTTTATGAGACTATGATATCAAATATCATTGCATACTCGTCTCATCTGTACCGTTAAGTCTCAAGTAAAACTTGACAACTTAACCTAAGGTAAACCATATTCAAGCTGTGGGAACCACGATTTCCCACCCTGCCTCACAAAGATAATGCGGCACGCTCAGCTTTGGCATGACCCGTGTTACGGACGATCGATGCCTTGACAGGCGCTCTAATAATGGGAGGTACACGCTTAGCATTACATAAATAAGGGATTTTCGAAACCACACTTAGATCAAGCATCTACTTTCAAGCTATGAGAACCAGCATTTCTCCATCTTACCTCACCAAGAATCTGTCTCTCCAGTCCGTTCGGTCCAGACCAATGATCCGGACTCTTGCCCCTTCGGACCTTCTCTCTCAGACTAGTGATCTAGATCGGACGGACTGGTTAAGCAGTCCGTTCGGTCTACACACCTTAGTCCGTTCGGTCCTACATCTTGGTCCGAACGGACTGGATCGTCTAGCCCAGAGATACGACGAACCCTAGACCGTCCGGTCCAGAGGACCAGACCATTCGGTCTAGGCGGAAAAACGCGATCAGATCACGTTCTTCGTCGTTTTGGTCTCGATTCAGATCCGATTTCGACCCCGTTTTCGCCTGCGAACTCAAAACAGAAGCCTCTTGCACACTACAACATAGAACATGAAATTTACCCTAGATCCATAATCAAATCATGCATAGCATCAATAGCAAACACGGATTCAAACAATTCAAATCCTAAAACGTGCGTGATCGGGTTCTAACAAAATCATGCAGAGCAACCAGGCTCTGATACCACTGTTGGGTTTTCCTGGGATCTCAAGAGCGAATCTAATTCCTAAGAGATCAGTTCTAGGGTTTGCGCAGCGGATGAAAAACAAAAATTTTGATAAAACCCTAAAACCTATCATGCATGATCTTGTAGAAACGTTAGAACGCTTACCTCAATCGATCCGGGACCTGTTTCAATTGATGTGTTCATCCGATCACTATAGGCAGGAAGAATACCTCGCCCTCTACACGTATCCACACCTCGGGATGGATTCCAACCTTTGGAACTTGTCTGCTAGGACTCGAATCTTCTATTCGATGATGTGGTTTAAGAAAACGAGATCTAGATCACTTCTTCATTCCTCTAGACTCTCCAAAAAGGTCTGAATATGTTCTCTAGGTCGGTTCCTTAGTGTTAGGGTTCTATTTCTTCTCTTATTCAAGTGATTAACCCTAGATCCGGACTTTAAAATTAAATCCGAACCCCAGACCGGTTTAAGAAAACGAGATCTAGATCACTTCTTCATTCCTCTAGACTCTCCAAAAAGGTCTGAATATGTTCTCTAGGTCGGTTCCTTAGTGTTAGGGTTCTATTTCTTCTCTTATTCAAGTGATTAACCCTAGATCCGGACTTTAAAATTAAATCCGAACCCCAGACCGAACGGACTGGTCAGTAGTCCGTTCGGTCTGGACACTTGGTCCGTTCGAACCAGTCTTTTAACTTGGTCCGTTTGGTCCAACACTTGGTTCGTTCAGACTGGACTATCTAGTCCGCTCGGTCCAACAATTTGGTCCGTTCGGACTAGATAATCCGGTCCGTTCGGTCTACTCCTAGACCGGACGGTCCGGACCTCTGTGCAGATTTCTCGACGTTTTCTCGTGCATTTGTCCTTCCCTGCGTGTGTGACCCTGTAGGCTCATTCGATATAGCAGTATAACCCGAAATCTCTATTCCGGATATACAAGTCATAGGCAGTCTCTAGCAAGACACTATGACTACCTATCTCGAATAGAGTTTGTTCGTGATCTTACGAATGCCAGTGATGATTCCGGTTGATGATCCTTTTGTATCACGATATCATATGTCGAATATAAGGCATGGACAAGCCACCTTATCTGATTCGACCGCTTTCTCATTCACTGAGTTCGACTTTCTGAAATAGACGACGTTCGTCTATAGTGCGGCCACACATTTCTACAGTCTCGCTCACACGAGGGGCCCAGCGATATCTCTCTCTTTTATGAGAGGTACAAATCCCGTCTTGACTATCTACAATCCAGCACATGATTCGTTTCGTACCTGATACACGCCTTTATAGTCCTCCTGTTACGCAGGACGTTTGACGTAATCAAAGCACGCAACTCCTCATGTTGGATTCCGTAGATATCTCAGGTCTTAGGATCCAATCATGGAACCGCCATATGAGATTCCAGTCATGATGTAGTCCATGTGACAATCTCATGCGGGTCAATCCAGTATTCCGTTCTCCAACGAATACCTATGACTGTGATCGTATCCAATACCTACGATCATCTATATGATCATCAATCACATATCATACTAGTCTTATTATGTCGTCATTCCCACAATGACACAAGAGTAGGGAGTTTAGTATCATTCATAATGATAGATGGATTTCATAACACATCTAGTATACAAGAACATGTAATGAATCAAATACTCTCATAAAATCGTAGACAGTATCAATACATCAAATGTATCTGAATAAAGCTCATAAACAGTACATCATAGAGCACTAAACCAACAAAGACGATATAGACGAATTCGTTTCGGACCATGATACAACTCCGGATGATGAAAGTGATGAAGATTCTATATAGACTTATTTGTTTTTATTGTT
>NW_010965748.1:142895-151270 GCF_000463585.1 Tarenaya hassleriana
GGTTTTCGAGGTATGCACGTGAACCTATATGGACCTATATCTATATGTCATATGCAATCATGCAAACCTAACAAAAATCATCTATATGGAAAAAAAGAAAAAGAAAACGTGAATGCAGCTAATGCAAAGTGATATGCAAAAGTGAAAAATTTTCCTAAGTCTATATGCCATGATAAAATGCACCTAAACTAAATGCAATCCTAAATAGATAGGCCTGAACGTGTGAAGGATCTATCCACCCCTCCAGACTTGAACCATACACCGTCCACGGTGTAGACTCTCGCCCGAAGAAGTAGAATCGAAAACGACATATGAAAAGAACCAATAAGAGGGGTAGAGAAACTTAGCTCTGCGGAATTCGTTCGCTCGCAATGAAGTTAACTCACGTCAAACGCAAGAGCTCTCACGCACTCTATGAACCAGAATCTACCCAATCGTCGTCTCTCGAAAAATGATACTCATCTCTCGTGTATCGGTATGAACGCTCATAGAAAAACAAACGTTACCCGAAAAATAACATAGAGACTCGCATATAGATAAATAAATCCAGAGTATACAAATTCCGAGTCCCAATAATACATCTGAAAGGCCTACTACATCACTACTAGAACGGATAACGGGAAACGCCAACCTGATCAGCGAGCTAAGCGTCCGCCGGTGCATCGTCTCTGTCGTCCTCCATAGGTGCCGGCGGCTGCTCGTCGGGGAATAGCCGGCTGCGGAATCCATGGAACTCCGCGTATAGGGTGTCATGCTGGAGTCTGAGTGCCTGCATCTGGTCGACGAGTTGGGAAGAAGTCCCGCACCATCTGGTGTACATGTTCGTCATCTCGGAGTCGACATGGCTCCGCATATCTGAGACGGCTTTGTCTAAGGCGTCTCTCGTGTCAAGCATCGCCTGATACATGAACCTCTGGAAGTCGTCCTGAGCCTGGAAGGTGTAGCCGTAATCATCTGGAGCTCGTGTGGAGGCGGCATGCGATGGAGCTGAATCCGCCGGGGGAAAAGGAGGTGGCGAGTGCGTATGCGAAGGGCCGACTTCTGTGGTGTGAATTGCTGGAGGAGATGGGGGTGCTGGCGGGCCATCGTAGGCGCCCTCCTCGAGTCCAGCCTGCTATGCTGCAGAGAACTGGAATCGGAGTTCGTCAATGGAGATCGGTGGTAAGTGAATGTTCGGCAAGGTGAAACGCTGGCTGGTACCCTGCTGGTCGTAGTACAACCAGAGATGGTTGCCCCGAATGGTCTCCAACGAAAATTTGCTGCGCAGAGCATCTAAGTCGAGAACTGTGGCGCCCTTGAGGCGGGAACGCTCATAACGTCTGATGTTCACGCCGAGTCTTCGCGCAGTCATGGTGACGAGGCCGCCGCATCGGACATAGACCCTGAATCTGAGCGGGTTGTTTGATGCAAGTGTAGGGCGACCCGCGATGCTAAGTCGACCTGTCCCATGCCCCAATCGTCCCCACCATAGATAGGGGATAAGGCATACCTGATGAAGAGCAGTTCGGTCTGGTTAAGCCCTCCAGGCTCTGTCTTTCCGAAGACGACGTGGGCAAGGAGCATGTGGAAGTATCTGACCGTCGGATGTCGGATCCATGTGGACTTGAGGATGCTGAACTTGAAGCGCTTGGACCCGATATCGCTCCAGAATGCCTTCAGCCGATCCGGATGTATGGAGGGTAGGGCTGTTGTAACTCCGCGCGGAACGCCCAAAATGTCGGCGAACTGTGCCATCGTGAGGCGGTACTGCTGGCCTGCTATTCAGAAAGCCATGTAGGCTCGGTGTGCCTCGCCAGTCGGGGGTATGAATAGTCGGAGTGAGCCAAGAAACTCCGCAGTCAGCTGGCGGTATGTGTCTTCCCGCATGTGTAGTAGGGTCTCCCATTGTATCCCTGCGCATAACTCGCGTACTGAGTCGTAGAGCCCGAGCTGACGGATCTCCGTGCTTGCGAATTTCGTGCTCCGGATGACGATAGAAACCGCTAGCACGCTCCTGTATCTCTGGTGCTGGTAGGAGAAATCGTGGTGTGTTGTCCGGGTCAGGAACGCTGGGGGTGTACGGGCTTAGCTCGGTGATCGTGTTTTGGCCCGTCTCGAATTCCTCTAAAAGCGGCAGATGATCGATGTAGTCCAGGTTATGGCGGTTCCTGGTCTTCCTGGTGGCCATCTGAAACTCAAAGACAAGTAGACTGAGTGCGGTTGAGACCGGGTAAAAACGCGCAAAAACGCGCAAAGAGCTCAAAGGCTAGATCCGATCCGTTTCCAGGTGGAATCGGTCTGGATCCAGGTTCGTCTTCTCCACCCAGAACTGCGTCTCGATCCGGTCCGGATCCAACTGGATCCGGTCCGGGTTCAGTTTCTGCGAACTCAGATCGAAAATCTCCGAAACAAATCTGCAAAATCGGACCAAAATCGAGCATCCAAATGTATGGGCAATGTGAATCTAACCTATTCTCATCATAATCAACCCATAATACCTATCCAAAACCACGAAAACATCTCCACAATCAAATCTCCCTAAACCTCTCATGAACCCTAGCAACCCAAATCCGAAAATTACTCATAATAAAACAATGTTTGAGCCATGAAATAGGTAGGGAAGCATACTTGGGCGTCGTATATGTGGAATCGGAGAGAGGAAGAGGTGAGAATGGGAGGGCCGAATCGAGAGAGAAAACCTAAGTGAGAGAGAGAGCTGAGTTCGGCCCTCTTAAGTAGACTCGTGAATTTGGATCCGGTCCGTTTCTAGGTGGAATCGGTCCGGATCCAGATGAACTTACATGGCCCGTGTCTGAAGTGGATCCGGTCTGTTTCCAGGTGGAATCGGTCCGGATCCGGTGTCTGTGAAACTTCACCTTCGTTCCCAATTTTCGCCGAATGACCTACAACTTGTGATCTAGACGTCTACACACCGGGGAAAACACCACGTAGGCTCCCAAATCCAAAAACCTCATGTCTAATGCAACTAAAAGGGTCCAAAAGTCCAAAACTCCTAAAACTATACAAAAACCTCGGGTTGCCTCCCGAGAAGCGCTTCTTTATGGTCGATAGCTAGACCCTGTATGAGCTCAGGCTGATGGTGGTAATTCGAGAGGAAGAACGCCTCTCTCGGCTATAGGATCAGCCGGGTTATACAGCTTCAGACGCTGCGCATTTACCTTGAACGTGCTACCCTTGCTGTCGTATAGTTCCACCGCTCCGTGGTCAAAAACTCGATGGATCTTGAATGGGCCGGACCACTTGGACTTCAGCTTTCCTGGAAATAATCGCAACCGAGAGTTAAAGAGAAGGACAAGATCATCTGAGTGGAATGATCGTTGAATAATGTGTCGATCGTGCCATTTTTTCGTTCTCTCCTTGTAGATCTTCGCGTTCTCGTACGCGTCAAGTCTTATCTCCTCAAGATGGTGTAACTGGAGTACGCGTTTCTCTGCAGCGATCTTCATGTCATAGTTGAGCGCCTTGATTGCCCAATAAGCTTTATGCTCGAGCTCAACCGGTAGATGACATGCTTTTCCATAGACTAATTGGAACGGTGTCATACCAATCGGCGTTTTGAAGGCCGTTCGGTAAGCCCATACCGCATCGTCTAGCTTCTGTGACCAATCCTTGCGTGATTTAGCGACGGTCTTCTCCAGAATGGACTTGATTTCCCGGTTAGAAATCTCCACCTGTCCACTAGTCTGAGGATGATATGGAGTAGCAATCCGATGATGAACTCCGTATTTTTTCAGTAGTGTCTCGATGATCTGGTTGACAAAATGTGTGCCACCATCGCTAATCACAACACGAGGAACACCAAAACGTGAAAAAATAATCTGTCTAAATAGCCTAACCACAGTCTTAGCATCATTCCTCGCACTAGCCAAAACCTCTACCCACTTAGACACGTAATCAACTGCAACTAAGATGTACACGTTCCCTAAAGACGATGGAAAAGGACCCATAAAAGTCTATGCCCCAAACATCAAAAGGCTCCACTTCTAGAATGAAATTCTGAGGCATCTCGTAGCGTCTAGAAATGTTACCTGTGCGCTGGCAAGAATCACATGAGGCGACATACCTATGGACATCCTTGAACATCGTAGGCCAATAGAATCCCGCTTGTAGAATCTTCGCTGTGGTCTTCGAAGCCGCGAAATGACCTGCATAATCAGAAGAGTGGCAATGGAAAATTACCTGTTGCACTTCTTCCTCGGGAATGCATCGTCGGAACATCCCATCGGTACCACACTTGAACAAGAACGGGTCGTCCCAAAAATAATCTCGTACGTCATGGAGGAACTTCTTCCTTCCGTTATAATTAAGCTCGGACGGGAGTATTCGGGAGACCAGATAGTTCACATAGTCTGCGTACCATGGGTCTTCGTGTCGGGTAGTGATTGCCATAATCTGTTTCTCTCACAAAGAATCATCGAACGGGAGAGGATCGGGAATCGCAAGGCGTGAAAGGTGGTCTGCAAATGTGTTCTCTGTGCCTTTGCGATACCGAATCTCGACGTCAAATTCTTGTATGAGTAACATCCATCGAATCAATCGAGGTTTGGCGTCTTTCTTTGTCAGCAAGTACTTCAAAGCCGCGTGGTCTGAGTATACGATCACTTTTCGTCCCACCAAGTACGACCTGAACTTCTCAAAAGCAAACACCACAGCAAGTAACTCTTTCTCAGTAGTAGTGTAATTTACCTGTGCATCATCAAGAGTTCGGCTTGCGTAGTAGATGGCAGTGTTTGTGATCCTTCTTCTGCCCCAGCACTGCTCCAACCGCGTAATCGCTAGCATCGCACATCAGCTCAAACGGTAGAGTCCAATCGGGGGGCTGTATGATCGGTGGTGAGATCAGAGTTGCCTTCAAAGTCTGGAAGGCCTTCGAGCATTCTGCAGTAAACCTGAAAGGTACATCCTTCGCTAATAGCTCGGTAAGTGGTCTAGAGATCTTGGAGAAGTCCTTGATGAACCGCTGATAAAATCCCGCATGTCCTAGAAAACTGCGGATGCCTTTGACATTCACGGGCGGTGGATGCTTCTCAATAACCTCTATCTTCGCTCTGTCTACCTCGATTCCCCTAGAAGACACCTTATGTCCTAAAACAATCCCTTCTTGCACCATGAAGTGACACTTCTCCCAGTTGAGGACTAAGTTGGCCGCTGCACACCTGTCTAAAACTCGATGCAAATTGGCCAAACAAACGTCAAATGAGGGTCTATGGACAGAGAAATCGTCCATGAACACCTCCATAATATCCTCAATCACATCAGAAAATATAGCAGTCATGCATCTCTGAAAAGTGGCAGGTGAATTACATAATCCAAAGGGCATACGACGATAAGCAAACGTGTCATAAGGACAAGTAAAGGTGGTCTTTTCCTGGTCGCTCGGGTGAATGGGGATCTTGAAGAATCCCGAGTAACCGTCTAGAAAGCAAAAGTACGAGTGGAGTGCAAGTCTCTCTAACATCTGATCAATAAAAGGCAAAGGAAAGTGATCCTTACGGGTGTTGGAGTTCAAATTACGATAGTCGATGCACATCCTCCATCCCGTGACCGTCCGCGTAGGGATAAGCTCGTTCTTCTCGTTCTGGATCACGGTCATGCCTCCCTTCTTGGGTACAACCTGCACAGGACTCACCCACGTACTATCCGAAATAGGGTATATAATACCCGCATCTAACAGCTTCATCACCTCTTTCCTAACTACCTCTTTCATCGTCGGATTCAATCTACGCTGATGCTCAACAGAGGATTTCGACTCATCATCTAAGTGAATACGATGCATGCATAACGAAGGGCTAAGTCCCTTAATATCATCCAAAGTATATCCAAGAACACCCCTATAACGTCTAAGCAAATCACTCAACTGTCATATAACTCACTATCTAAAGTTCTCTAAATCCATATCCCTATGTGATTTATCAAACTAGATGCATGAAGAACACTATCATCAATCCTAGATCGATCAAACCATATTTCTATGTGAATAATACGATCTATTCTATCGATTTCGATCCCAAACTAAACCCATATTCCTATGTAGCTCAGAATCTGAAATAATTGGCCAAGGAGTCAGCAAACACCAATCAAATAAAGCACAAATCGATAAAACCGAAACAAATCCAAATCGCAACCAAGTTAGGGTTCAAACATACCCAAAACACAAACGAATCCCTAACCCACTGGATCTACTCAAGGTTCATGGAAAAACACTGAGCAAAACCAGAAACAGAAAGAAAAGAGGGAGAAGAAAGACTCATGTCGGATAGCAAGCGATCTTCACATTCCAACTCTCCTTCTTTTTCCCGAAATCCCGTAAAACTCCTATTTCTCTCCCCAAAGCTCTCCAAAGTCTGTATAAAGTCTGTCTCTAAGGCTCCCCTCTTCTTGGACGTCTGTAGGCTCTTTTTATAAACCCTAGGCGGCGCCCCCGAAGTCCTATTCCCATCAAAACTCTGAAAATTCGAATCTGGGCTTTTTCTGGGTTTTGATTCGGACCGAGTCAGTACTCTGACTCGACCGAGTCAAAACGAGATTATTAAGAATTCGGCCCAGCCCATTCTTCTGACTCGGGGTGTCTGACTCGGGCATTCTGACTCGGGGTGTCTGACTCGGGCATTCTGACTCGGGGTATCTGACTCCAGCCAAATCAAGAAGGAAGTCTTGACGTATTTCATCCATTTAGCTCCAGATTGCTCCTGTCTTGCTCCAAATCGTATCCGAGACCTGTAATCCTATGAAAACACAACCAAACCGAGTTTCGTGGCCTAACACGCCTATAATGCCTACAAATGCATATAATCCTCGTCTAAATCCTATAAAAACGTCCTGGGAATGTAGAGAAAAATAGGAGTTATCAAATCCCCCCAGACTTAAACCTTTGCTCGTCCTCGAGTAAAGAACGAAGGAATAAAATCTGCAAAACAGGGATAATGACGAACATCAAATAGTATCATCATGAAACTCAAAAGCAAAACATCCATCCAATGCTAGTTTCCCGAGAATCGTACCAAACCGGTCTACTATAATCTTCCTACCAAAGACTAATCTACCTAGCCATGGGATTTTTATTGCCACCTAGAACCCGTTGGAATCTCTACAACTCACCAAGCGTATTTCCGAACCAATCCTTGTCTCAACTTATCCTCTTTGATCTTAGTTCTTCTTCATACCTGGATTTTTACCTTTTTGTAGAATTCTTCTATCAAACGCTGGCATCTCGGGTTTCTAGGACGTTGAAGTTGAAGGACATCGCTTTTCGCTCTCTTTTTTTTTCTCTTTTTTTTTCTTCTCTTTTTTTTTCTTTCTCAATGCGATGTCCGACCCACAACTTAGACCCGAACCATCGAACGATGCACTCATGTCCTCGAACGATTTTCGTTGATGAGATTCTGACAGCAGAGTGTCGAGACGCTTTATTTTCCCAAGATATTCGTTGAACTAGATTTCATCGACCTGGAAGACTCGGAAAAAGTTCTAAACGAAACATATAACCTGGATACAGTCGTTTCAACTCCGTAGGTTCCAAATAACAACCCCATCCCACAAACTTAGTAGAAAGTCTAGAGAACTATCAAATCGACACGGTTCAACCACGTTCTACAAGGTCACTAGATCATCAAGATATTCCTACTCTATCATCCCAAAAATCGTCCAAATGATGTTCAAAACGGTTGTCCGAGGTATGCACGTGAACCTATATGAACCTATATCTATATGTCATATGCAATCATGAAACCTAACAAAAATCATCTATAT
Source organism: Tarenaya hassleriana (assembly GCF_000463585.1). Taxonomy (NCBI): domain Eukaryota; kingdom Viridiplantae; phylum Streptophyta; class Magnoliopsida; order Brassicales; family Cleomaceae; genus Tarenaya; species Tarenaya hassleriana. The sequence goes on from NW_010965748.1 coordinate 150,645, forward strand.
GGAAAAAAGGAAAAGAAAACGTGAATGCAACTAATGCAAAGTGATATGCAAAAGTAAAAAATTTTCCTAAGTCTATATGCCATGACAAAATGCACCTAACCTAAATGCAATCCTAAGTAGATAGACCTGAAAGGATGAAGGATCTATCCACCCCCCAGACTTGAACCATACACTGTCCACAGTGTAGACTCTCGCCCGGAAGAATAGAATCGACAATAACGTATGAAAAGAACCAATCAGAGGGATAAAGAAGGCTTAGCTCTGCGAAATTCGTTTGCTCGCAACGAAGTTAACTCACGTCAAACGCAGGAGCTCTCACACACTCTATGAATTGGAACCTATCCAACGTTGTCTCTCGGAGCTCATCTCTCGTGTGCCGGTGTAAACGCTCATAGAACAACAAACGTTATCCGAACAAAAGCATAATAGCAATGCACTCCGAAAGATCCAAAATACAATCATGGTCTCTACTACCTACGCTACGAAGAAAAAGAAAAGTTACCTAATGCTCGGGTTGCCTCCCGAGAAGCGCTTGTTTAACGTCATTAGCTCGACCTATCTTGCTCAAATGATGGGAGGGTCTGAGAGGCGAAGATAATCGATCTTTCGCCACCCTGGATGTTGAG
>NW_010965749.1:0-252 GCF_000463585.1 Tarenaya hassleriana
TGTTCCTTCAACTCTGCCATTTCTGTCGGTGCCATCCGGTACGGAACCTTGGTGATTGGTTAGTACCCGGTAACACATCAATGGTGAAATCCACCTCTCGGTTTGGCGGTAATCCCGGCAAGTCATCGAGGAAGACATCAGTTCCTTGGTAGCGGTGATGGCTACCAGAAATGTTTCACTCCCCTTTTTTTATCATCTTTTCGGCCTTGAGTGCCGAAATGATGGGGTTTGTCGATGGTGCTCCTCTTCCCC
>NW_010965750.1:0-1112 GCF_000463585.1 Tarenaya hassleriana
CTTGAGGCTGCTCTTAAGCGACTTCCCCTTCCAAAAGATTCTGAACGCCCCAGGCAATATAGCCCGGTAACGAAATTTCTCTTAATATATCTCTGAGCACAAATATCAACCAGTGAGCGACTGCACTTACCAATGAATTTTTTAGCCAACAAGGATATGTTTTCATGTCACATAACTGCTGTATGTTGCCCGTTGTTCTTCAGGTTTTTGAAGTGTTAGAATAATAATAGATTGCTAAACTAGTTACCAAGCTGACTAGCATTTCAGATTTACCGAGTCATCATGAAATCTTTTGTGTTGACCCTCTCGCAGAGACGACCTGCAGCAACCCCTCCGAGCTATCCTCAAGTCCAGGCACCGATCATTAACAACCCGATGTTCTGGGAAAGGCTCAGCAACGACACTCTCTTCTTTGCGTTTTACCATCAACAGGTACACGAATAGGGTGTTTCTGGTAGTCTACCATCGGCCGGTACTAGATAACTGTAATGGATAATGATGTTGGGCACCTTATAACAGTAGTCACAAATATTCGGAACCTTTAGATATCCCATCAAATTCAAAATTCAGATGTATGTCCAAATCCTATTCTGAGATAAACAATTACATGTTGAGAAGTTTCTAAAGAAAAGAAGAGACATATATGCTAAAAGACATCTTAGATTCTGTTTAAGTATTTTTTATCTTGTCTCCATCCAAAGAAACCAGTTTAACATCACTCTATATAGATATATAAATCGGCCTGCACATAACTAATCAGTTAGATTATCAAAGAGTTGCAAATCACCTCTTACATAGGGATGAACCCCGATCCAAGAAATCCGGATATCGAGGTTGAACAAATAGTAAAGCAAAGCGGATCATGGATAAAAATTAGTGGGGGCCAGTGCCCCCACTCATTCTCAAGTGGATCCGCCTCTGATGGAGATGTCGTTATATATAATGGCATTGATTCACCTTGAGTTCAAAAAAATGAGAGAATAACTTATTTTAGCCACTAGCCCCATGTGCGCATGAGATCTGCTCATTGAAATAGGATCTCGTCCTGTCTTCACGTTCTTGCCTTTCCACAGATCCACAAATATATATATATATATATATATATATATATA
>NW_010965751.1:0-577 GCF_000463585.1 Tarenaya hassleriana
AACCTATACAACCCGGGATTGAGGAATCATCCCAACTTTTCCTACAAGAACACGTCGAATGTGCTTAATCCTCAACCCGCCTTCCAGCGGAACAATCAAGGACCTCCGGGTTTTCAATCAAAGTTTCAACAACAAGGCCAAGGAAGTCAAGGTTATCAAGGGAATTCCAACTATAGACCACAGCAAGTGCAACCCAAGGAGCAAGACCCGGACATCAAGGATATGCTATTCCAAATCCTCCAGGGTCAAAAATCACAAGGAGTATCCATTGGGGGTATTGAAAATGAGCAAGTTGCATTCAAGAAGCAATTGGAAGGAGTACAAGCTCATTTGAAAATCTTGGACAATCAAGTTGCCCAACTTGCGTCCTCCTCCTCATCGAGACAGCAAGGCATGCTCCCCGGGAAGAACGAGGTGAACCCTCGTGAGCACATCAATGCAGTGGAGCTAAGGAATGGGAAACAACTTCCGGAGATCATCCCCCCAATGGTTGAGAAGACATCGCCTCCAAGGTTAACAAGAGAGAAAAAAGGAAAATCTGTAGAGGAAGACACTCCTAAGGTGCAAGAACAGGAGA
>NW_010965752.1:0-643 GCF_000463585.1 Tarenaya hassleriana
AAGTAGCAAGTTTCTTCACCAACAAGGCTCACAAATCTCTCAAAAATCAATTAGATTTCATCCTTTTTATGTTCAGACGTCTAGGAATGTTTTTAACACTCCAAAAGTCAAAAGGTGCAAAGATAGGGAAGTTTTTCCGAACAGACACGATTTTTCATTCATTTTGAACAACTCAGAAAAATCAGGCGGGTCGCTCATTTTCCGAGCGGTCGCTCATTTTCCAGTTTTGTTCATCAGAGAAAATGAGCTACCCGCTCATTTTCCTGACCGGTCGCTCATTTTCCAAGCGGTCACTCATTTTCCGAGCGGTCGCTCATTTTCCCCAGTTTTGTTCATCAGAGAAAATGAGCTACCCGCTCATTTTCCTGAGCGGTCGCTCATTTTCCGAGCGGTCGCTCATTTTTTGAGCGGTCGCTCATTTTTTCCAGTTTTGTTTTATCGGAAAAAACGAGCCAAACGAGCCACCTTCAATATCTTCCGACTAATCCTTAACACTTAACCAATTCACGACACGTCTTTTACAAGCATTTTACTCCTCCACCACACTTGTAATACACGTGAAACAAGAATCCTTTGAGAGATTTTAAAGTCCACCAATCTACTCTAAAATAACTAACAATCCTCCACCATTTTAGAGTAGATT
>NW_010965753.1:0-1108 GCF_000463585.1 Tarenaya hassleriana
AAATATCAAATATATCTTTAAGGAAAAATTCTTAATATATCTTTAAGGTAAAATTCTTAATTTAATTAAAGATAAACGAATAGTAGAGTTGATGCTACCCTTCGGACCCGGATCGGAGCCGGAGGAAAATAATAATTAGAGGGGGGATGAAACAATACTATTTAATTAGAATTATAACTATTGAGAAGCTGTATCAATCCAAACTAAGAAATCTGGAGAAGATACTGCTTCAACAGCTATAGGCATAAATCCGTGCCATACTCCGCAAATTTCTGAACATTGACCGTAGAAAGTACCTGGTCTTTCAGCTAAGAAAGATACTTGATTCAATCTACCTGGAACAGCATCTAATTTCAATCCTAAAGAAGGTACAGCATAACAGTGGATAACATCTGCTCCTGTAACAATTAATCTAATGTGGCAATCAACAGGAATTATAAGTTTATTATCCACATCTAATAATCTGAATTGACCTAATTCTAAATCTGATTCCGGAATCATATAAGAATCGAAATCAATTGAATCTCCGCTATCTGTAATAAAATCTGAATACTCATAAGACCAATACCATTGGTGTCCTACCACTTTAATAGTTAATGTAGGTGAAATTACTTCATCCATTAAATACAATAATCTAAATGAAGGAAAAGCGATAGCAATTAAAATTAATGCTGGAGTAATTGTCCAAATTAATTCAATTACAGTACCGTGAGTTAGATATTTATGTGCGAAAGGATTTTTATTAGAGCTATAGTTATAAGTTACAGAGCAAATAACCCAAGAAATAGCAAAACAAATTACAACTAAATAAAATCCAATTGTATTATGTAATGTAATTAGACCTGTACATCCAGGTGCAGCACTATCTTGAAAACCTAATTGCCAAGGTTGTGATGCATCATTAAATATAGTATTAAAATTTGAAAGTAATAATGTCATTTTAATTATTTATTCTCGATCTTAATTTACTATTTACTCTTAAAAAACTTCTTATCTTTATACTTTAGTGCTAACAAACTTATTATCTTTATACTTTAGTATTAACAAACAACAAACTTCTTATTATTTAATAATATATACACTAAATTTTATATATTCGAATATTACA
>NW_010965754.1:0-1106 GCF_000463585.1 Tarenaya hassleriana
ATAGACAAGGAAGGATCTCACCGAGAGCTTCCGATGTCGTGATTCGTGGAGGTTGCTGCTGATGTTCGTGTGTTCACGGGGGGAATTGGCCTGCCAAAATACGCTGCAATCAGCCCTTAACGAATACAAATGGATGCGAATCAATTTCCCTCAAATTTGTTTCCGGTGATTGATAGAAAATGAAATGGAACCGAAACAACAATGAAATCGGAAAAGGGAACGATCTCACCCGGGATTTCAAGCGTCCGTTGGAGCAAACAGCTCTGATACCAAAATGATGTACGCCCCTTGGAGCCTCGGTTAGGTGCTCGGATGCTAGGAGATTGAAGGTCGAATGATCACTGGCCTTGAGAGGCACTCGAACTCAATCGGTACTCGGATACGAGGGGGAACGAACAGAGTGTAGGTGTAGGGATCAATCACTCACCCGCAAGGGCACTCGAACTTGATCCGAATTGGTGAAAAAATGGAGAAGATAACGAAGGATAGAAAGCCTTCGGACGAAAGGCTGCCTCGGACGTACCAAGGAGAGACATCGGACAAACTAACGTAGAGGGCTCGGACGAACCGAACAAGCTCGGACAAACCGAAGGACTTGGACTCACCAAGTTGTGCTCGACACCAAGGGTAGAGGAAAGAAGAAATCAGATTTCTATTCACCAAAAAAAAGTCTCAACAATTAACAAACACGTAAAACGAGACACATGCATGACGTTGATAATCCCAGCTATTAATGGAGAAAAGAGCTGTTGGATTAGTGACTTGTTCAACAAGAAGCTTCCTTTTGTTGTCTTGAAGCTTAGGTCATTTCTCTTGACACATAAGGATGGTTCGAACTTTCGGGATCTCGTCCGTGAATGCGTGCTCAATCCCGGTCTTTGTTTTGCTCAAGACTTGAGAGACAAATGCGTTGAATTGTTGTCGCATCCGTTCTTTGTTTTGGTCTCTTCTTGGACTTGTGTAGAATATTTTTTGACTCTTTGGACTTGGATCTTCAGCCCATGTATTGAGAATATAATTCTCAAATATCTCCTTGGTAACCCATATGTTAGCCCATGAAGTCTTTGGTGTTGGACAACATAAACTCCATAACAATGTGACGTTTT
>NW_010965755.1:0-293 GCF_000463585.1 Tarenaya hassleriana
TAATGATTCAAGGATACCGAAATATAACAAACATGCCAATCATATAACGGGAATGTAATGTATTCATAAATCAATGAATCAATACAATATCAAAATGTCATATCACGGAACATCCTAGAGCATTACAACCAACAATCTCCCACTATGCTCTATGATCTATCCTACAAGCATCCATGAGTATTGTCCTAATTCTTTTTTGGAAGATAATCCCCATACCCTTAACATGACCATCATGTTTTGACGAAGTGAGAGGCTTCGTCATCGGGTCGGCAATATTATCATCTGTCGACACT
>NW_010965755.1:307-510 GCF_000463585.1 Tarenaya hassleriana
TGATGTGACCAAGTCGACAATGCCAGAGATAGGTCGGGTTTAAGTCGTTTAGAGTATGTGTTTGGGTCACAATACAACTCAATGGGATCTGCAATGCTAGGAATGACGCCCAGGTCTCCCACGAATTTCCTGATCCAAACAGCTTCCTTAGCTGCATCCGATGCTGCTATGTACTCGGCTTCTGTAGTCGAATCTGCCATGGT
>NW_010965756.1:0-753 GCF_000463585.1 Tarenaya hassleriana
CATCCATCTACTATCCTTCTTACCTAATTCTGAGATTCGTCGATCCGGGTTCGTATCAGTCAAGAACAAAGAAACTTTCAAATTTCACATTTAATGTTTTTGGAATTTGTTTTTGACCACATGAATGTTTGTGGTTTCTTTATTTTTTTTTATCTTTTTGTAGCCTATAAATAGGCAAAGAAATCAGATTATCAAAAATAGATGAGTTTTCTTTGAGTGTCACTTTTAGTGAGTTTGAGCTTTTAGCTCATGGTTCTTTTTGGAACCTTTGAACTTATCGAATGGAGTGATTCCGTTCGTGGCGTTCATCCCGACTTATCAAACGCTAGCTCATAAGCGTTTGTGGCGTCTTCGCGATACCGATATTTCTAGTCCAGGTTTGGTAGGGGTTTAGGACGGTTCGTTAGAATGTCTGGGCCTAGGTTTCTATCATTATTTTGGTAGGGGTTTAGGAAGGTTCTTTGGAATGTCTGGGCCTAGGTTTCGATCACGAGTTGATTTTGAAATTTTGGTTGGTTCCATCGCCTAATTAGAGAATTTCGATCCGAGATCGTATCATTTGGTATCAGAGCTTGATTCTCTATATTAGGATTATCCTATCTTTCTTTCTTTTCATTTCTATCATTTTTTTTCTTTTGTCGGGTCTCATGTCTTTTTTCGGTCATTCGTTTTTTTGTCAGTTTTAAATCAGATTCATCTCAAGCTTTGAGGGCAAAGCTTTGTTTAAGAGGAGGGGAATGATATGATCCTAGA
>NW_010965756.1:899-1106 GCF_000463585.1 Tarenaya hassleriana
GCACTCCAATGTCCAAATGACGTGATTCCAGTTGGAAATGAACCCTGACTCACTAAGGGTTTGCTTTAAAGTGGAGAAATCTTCAATCCTGGAGAGAGGACGCAATTCACAGTTCAGTCCTGGGAATATATTTTGAGCAGGTTGTTTTGTTTTATTAATAACTTTTGAGTGGAGACTCCGATTGCAATTTGGTTTGAAGCAGCATAA
>NW_010965757.1:0-1838 GCF_000463585.1 Tarenaya hassleriana
CGCGTGAACAGTGCCGCTGCTCAGACAAAATGAGCTGGTCGCCCATTTTTTGGGCGGGTCGCTCATTTTTTTCTGCACTTCATTTTCGGCTTTTTGACCGTCTAACGCTCGTCTTATCTCTTCAATCTCCTCCCAATTACTGCACAAACTTGCTTCTACGGCCATTAGTGACACTTCTAGCGGGTCTACCTCACGGAACTCTCCGATCACTTCTTCCGTCGTTGCTTCAAGTATATCCGCATAACACACCGTATCATTGGTCGAGGGCTGCTTCAAGTTCTGATCAAGTGAGAATTCAACTGTTTCATCTCCGATCTTCATAGTTAATCTCCCAGCCCGAACGTGCACTATGGCATCCGTTGTACTCAAAAATGGTCGTCCTAAAATGATTGGAACTTTGGAGTCTTCATCCATGTCTAGCACAACAAAATCGACCGGTACATAAAACTCACCAATCTTCAAAGGTACATCTTCTAATATTCCCGCTGGGTACTTGATCGATCTATCCGCTAATTGTAATGCCATCCTTGTCGGTTTTAGCTCACCGACGTTCAATTTCTTGTAGATTGACAAGGGCGTTAAACTTACACTCGCTCCAAGATCACACAAGGCTCGATCGATGTCGATGTTTCCTAGTTTACAAGGGATAGAGAAACTTCCCGGATCAACCATTTTTGGGGGAAGTTCATGCTTCATGATTGCAGCACTGATCTCGGTACTAAGGGCTACTGTTTCCTTTTCCACAACCCTTTTCCTCGCCAAGATGTCTTTTAGAAACTTCGCATATGAGGGCATTTTGAGAATTACCTCATGAAAGGGCATCGTAATCTCCATCTTTTTCAACATCTCCGCAAACTTCCCAAACTGACTTTCCTCATTAAATTTCCTTAGACGAGAAGGAAAAGGGATCGGAGGTACCTTAGGTGGCGGTGGAATGTAGATAGGTTCTTTCTCCTGTTCTTGCACCTTTGGAGTGTCTTCCTCTACAGCCTTGCTTTTTCCTCTCTTGTTAGCCTTGGAGGTGATGTCTTCTCAACCATCGGAGGGGTGATCTCCAGAAGTTGTTTTCCACTCCTCAGCTCCACTGCATTGATATATTCCCGAGGGTTTATCTCGTTCTTACCGGGGAGCATGCCTTGCTGTCTGGATGAGGAGGAAGATGCGAGTTGAGCCACTTGAGTGTCCAAGATCTTCAAGTGAGCTTGTACTCCTTCCAATTGTTTCTTGAATGCAATTTGCTCATTTTCAATACTCCCAATGGATACTCCTTGCGATTTTTGACCTTGGAGAATTTGCAATAGCATATCCTTGATGTCCGGGTCCTGCTCCTTGGGTTGTACTTGCTGCGATCTGTAGTTAGAATCCCCTTGGTAGCCTTGGCTCCCTTGACCTTGTTGTTGATACTTTGATTGAAAACCCGGAGGTCCTTAATTGTTCCGTTGGAAGGCGGGTTGAGGATTAAGCGCATTCGACGTGTTCTTGTAGGAGAAGTTGGGATGATTCCTCAATCCCGGGTTGTATAGGTTGGACGGATGAGTGTATTGATTAGGCCCGAGATAATTGGCTTCTTCCGCTTCTTGATCAATCATATACATTCCCGGTTGAATTTGCGTTGGATTGTGATCTTCCACAGCAGCTACTTGTTTGGCATTGGCGAGTTGAACTTTTATCTCAGCAAGGTCGGCCAACACTGCCTTAAGAGCTGCGTTCTCTCCCACATCACCTTTCACCGAGCTCCTTCTACTGAACTCGTTGGACGTATGGCTGCGTCCCTTGGCCAGTTTTGCAATTGTCGCCCCTAGCTCTTGGAAAGGGATGTCATAAATGTCACCTCCGCA
>NW_010965757.1:8966-12127 GCF_000463585.1 Tarenaya hassleriana
CGCAACGAAGATTCTACAAGCGGGATTCTATTGGCCTACGATGTTCAAGGATGTCCATAGGTATGTCGCCTCATGTGATTCTTGCCAGCGCACAGGTAACATTTCTAGACGCCATGAGACGCCTCAGAATTATATTCTAGAAGTGGAACCTTTTGATGTTTGGGGCATAGACTTTATGGGACCTTTTCCATCGTCTTGTGGGAACGTGTATATCTTAGTTGCGGTTGATTATGTGACTAATTAGGTAGAGGTATTGACTAGCGCGAGGAATGATGCTAAGACTGTGGTTAGGCTATTTAGACAGATTATTTTTCCACGTTTTGGTGTTCCTCGTGTTGTGATTAGCGATGGCGGCGCACACTTTGTCAACCGGATCATTGAGACACTACTGCGGAAGTACGGGGTTCATCATCGGATTGCTACTCCGTATCATCCTCAGACTAGTGGACAGGTGGAGATTTCTAACCGGGAGATCAAGTTCATTCTGGAGAAGACTGTCGCTAAATCACGGAAGGATTGGTCATAGAAGCTGCGGTATGGGCTTACCGAACGGCTTTCAAAACGCCGATTGGTATGACTCCGTTCCAATTAGCATGTCATCTACCGGTTGAGCTCGAGCACAAAGCTTATTGGGCAATCAAGGCGCTCAACTATGACATGAAGACTGCTGCAGAGAAACGTGAGCTCCAACTTCACCATCTGGAAGAAATCAGTCTTGACGCGTATGAGAACGCGAAAATCTACAAGGAGAGAGCGAAGAAATGGCACGATCGACACATCATTAAGTGATTATTCCACTCAGGTGATCTTGTCCTTCTCTTCAACTCTCGTTTGCGATTGTTTCTAGGTAAGCTGAAGTCTAAGTGGTCCGGTCCATTCAAGATCCATCGAGTTTACGACCACGGCGCAATTGTGCTGTATAACGGTACGGGTGGTACGTTCAAGGTAAATGCACAGCGTCTGAAGTTGTATAACCCGGCCAACCCTGCAGGTGAGAGAGGCGTTCTTCCTCTCACAATACCACCATCAGCCTGAGTTCACGTACGTTCTAGCTAATGACCATAAAGAAGCGCTTCTCGGGAGGCAACCCGGGGTTTTTGTTTTGTTTTTGAGATGTTGTTTGGGTTTTAGACTTTTCTTTTTGGATTTGGGAGCCTACATGGTGTTTTCCCTTGGGTACAGGGATATAGAACTTGATTTGCAGGTTGTCGAGCGCAGAAACGAAGTTGAGATCGTGTCACAGAGTTCTGACTCGGTCCGAGTCAAGTGTTGACTCGACCGAGTCAACTCCCGAAGGACGAATCGGCATAAGGTAAACTGACTCGACCGAGTCAGAGTTTCGAACCCTACTTATTCCACCCAGCCGATTTCTTCCCCATTTTCCCCCCTTTTCACGAAAAAATCACTCTTCACTCGGTCTCTGTCACCCCGAGTCGCCTCCACCGATTTTGCAGTCTAAATCTGTACGGTATGTATCCCCTCACTTATATTTTGCAGCTTATGGATGATTCATACTTATTTCGCCAAGATTTACGCATATTTATTCCGGATTTGCGAAAGATTTTTGGGTTGAGAGTGAGATTTGTGATTTTCACCAAATCAGAAAGTTTTTATGAGTTTTTGAGTGATTAGGACACAGATCTTTGCACATACATGCTTATTCTTGATTACCCATGAGTTTTTCCGGTCGATTTTGGCGATTTTGGGGATTTTGAGTGCAGCTCTTTGTCTGGCAGAACGAACAGCGTTCTGACTCGGTCCGAGTCAAAGTTTTGACTCGACCGAGGCAAAACGCAGAATTCCAGTGACGACCACGTGTTGACTCGGTCCGAGTCACATATTGACTCGACCGAGGCAACAACCCTTACATTGACAGCATGTTCTGACTCGGTCCTGGCAGTCTTGACTCGGTCGAGTCAGTCATCTGTGCGATATCCGGGCCGTTTCCCACGCGTATTTGCGATCCCGGTCGCACTCACCTGTCTTTGTCTTGAGTTTCATATGGCCACCCGCAAGACCATATCTAGAGCATACGACGTTCCCGAGGATCACATTCCACCTCTTGCCCCTTTCCAACCACGGGCGGACGCAGTGATGACCCTGATCCCTCCGACGATCGTAGTCAGCGACACCGACCACGAGCCTCGCTTCCGCCTGCCCACCCCTGACAAGCAGCAGACAGCGACCTACTTCTCGAACCTGATCTACTGCACCAAATTCCCAGACAAGGAGATTATCGAGCTAGGATTCTACGAGCAGGTCCACGGCTTGTGCGACCAATTAGGATGGCTCAGCATCCTCGAGGCTCCCCGCCCGACTAGAATTTATAGCATCATACCGCCTGTACATTCCCCAGGACGGTGACACCCACAGAGCTTACATGGCCTTCTGGATAGCCGGGCATCCATACCACCTCACCATGGCTTAATTTTCTGAGATCCTCGGTGTTACTCTCAGGGAGACGGCCGAGCTTCCATCCGTGAGCGGATCCGCACTACGACAGTTCTGGTCAGAGATAGGATCCCGCGACTACATAGCCAGTGGTCTGAAGTCTACATGGATCCGACACCCTGCAGTCAGGTATTTTCATATGATCCTAGCTAACACACTGTTTGCTAGGAAAGATCCAGGGTCAGTATCCCAGACAGAGCTACAGTTCATCCGACAGGCCCTGAGTCCACTTTACGATGGGTCCGACTGGGGAATGTCTCGCGTTGATCTAGCATCCTGAGTAGCACTCCACCTATACTCGATCCAACAGGCAGACTCTGGAGTCGAAGTGTTCGTCGGAGGTATGATCACCCGGATTGCTAGACGAGTGGGAGTCAATGTCGGCAGGTACGAGAGGACTCGATGCAACCCCTCCTTCACTCTGAACATCAAGGTACTGCGCCAGAAGTCCTCCATCGATATCGAGGGTCGCCGAACCTACTGGCTATACTATGAGCACGGCAGCAACATCAAGAGGCGCCTCCTTCTACCGAACATACATCTGCCACCTATCACTCTAGAGGGGCTCCTACTAGACCTCACAGCAGGACAGCGATCCGGTCTAGAGGAGGAGGCATACGACGAGCCGCCTGCACCGCCCACACATTCAGAGCACCACACTTCAGAGGCAGGGACATCCCGACTACCCGATGACTTGCTCCAGCCATCTC
>NW_010965757.1:12202-37577 GCF_000463585.1 Tarenaya hassleriana
CTGCTTCATTTCCAGAGCCAGACTTCACGCGACCATCACCGCCACCACCTACTTGTGGCCCAGACAGCTATGGATACACATTCCAGCCACAGGACGACTTCCAGCGCTTCATGTACCAGGCGATGTTGGACACGCAGAGTTCGATCGATAGGGCAGTAGTCGACATCAGGAGTTCAGTCGATAGCGCTATGACAGACATGCGGAGCCATGTCGACTCCGAGATGACGAGCATGTACACCAGATGGTGCGGGACTTTATCACAGCTGGTTGATCAGATGCAGGCACTCAGGATACAGCATGATGCATTATATGGGGAGTTTCGCGGGTTCCGCAACTGACTATTCCCAGACGAGCAGCCACCAATACCCATGGAGGACGACAGAGCTGATGCACCAGCAGATGACTAGACCATAGTTCAAGTAGGTCTTCCCTTTTCTATTTTAGTAGAGATGTAGTAGGCCTTTCAGATGTATTTTGGAGACTTGGATTTTGCATACTCTGGACTTATTTATCTATATGCGAGCCTCTATATTTTTTTTCGGTTAACGTTTGTTGTTCTATGAGCGTTCATACCGATACATGAGAGATGAGTATCAGTTTCCGAGTAACGACGAGTGGATAGATCCCAGTTCACAGAGACTGTGAGAGTTCTGGCGTTTGACGTGAGTTAACTTCATTGCGAGCGAACGAATTTCGCAGAGCTAAGCCTTCTCTACCCTTTTACTGCTTCTCTTCACACGTTATTTTCGATTCTATTCTTTCGGGCGAGAGTCTACACCGTGGACGGTATATGGTTCAAGTCTGGGGGGGTGGATAGATCCTTCACCCATTCAGGCCTATCTACTTAGGATTGCATTTAGTTTAGGTGCACTTTATCATGGCATATAGACTTAGGAAAATTTTTCAATTTTTGCATACCACTTTGCATTAGCTGCATTCACGTTTTCTTTTTACTTTTTCCATATAGATGATTTTTGTTAGGTTTGCATGATTGCATTTGATCATATAGATTTAGGTTCATATAGGTTCACGTGCATACCTCGGACACCCGTTTTGAACATCATTTGGAGGATTTGTGGAATGATAGAGTAGGAACATCTTGATGATCTAGTGACTTTGTAGAACGTGGTTGAACCGTGTCGAATTGATAGTTCTCCAGACTTCTATATATAGTTTGTGGGATAAGGTTGTTGTTTGGGACCTACGGAGTTGAAACGACTATATCCAGGTTATATGTTTCGTTTAGAACCTTTTCCAAGTCTTGCAGGTCGACAAAATCTAGTTCAACAAACGCCTTGGGAAAATAAAGCATCTCGACACTCCGCTGTCAAACTCTCGGTAACAAAAATCGTTCGAGGACATGAGTGCATCGATCGATGGTTCAGGTCTAAGTTGTGGGTCGGACATTGCATTGAAAAGAAAAAAAAAGAGAAGAAAACCGATGTCCTTCAACTTCAACGTCCTAGAAACCCGAGATGCGTGCGTTTGACAGAAAAATCCTATAAAAAGGTAAAAATCCAGGCATGAAGTAGAACTAAGATCGAAAAGGCAAAAGTTGAGATAAGGATAGGTTTAGAAATAGGCTTGGTGAGTTGTAGAGATTCTAATGGGTTCTGGGTGACAATAAAAGTCCCATGACTAGGTAGATTAGTCTTTGGTAGAAAGATCATAGTAGACCAGTTTGGGTACGATTCACGGGGAGCTAGCATTGGATGGATGTTTCGCTTTTGAGTTTCATGATGATGCTATTTGATGTGCGTCATCCATGTTTTGCAGATTTTATTCCTTCGTTCTTTACTCGAGGACGAGCAAAGGTTTAAGTCTGGGAGGATTTGATAACTCCTAATTCTCTCTATATTTTCAGGGCGTTTCTATAGGATTTATATGAGGATCATATTCATTTATAGGCATTATAGGCGCGTTAGGCTACGAAACTCGGTTTGGTTGTGTTTTTATTGGATTACAGGTCTTGGATGAGATTTGGACCAAGATGGAAGCAATCTGGAGCTAAAAGGATGAAATACATCAAGAACTTCCTACCTTGACTCGGCCAAAGTCAACAACAGAAATTGGGCCGAGTCAACATGCTGAAAATGGCCCAATTCAAGCCTGTTACGAGGAGACCGAGTCAGAACGTCCGAGTCAGTTTACCCCGAGTCAACATGTCCGAGTCAGAAGGCCCGAGTCAGAAGATTGGGCTGGGCCGAATTCATTATGTCTCGTTTTGACTCGGTCGAGTCAGAGTACTGACTCGGTCTGAGTCAAAACCCAGAAAAAAGCCCAGATCGAATTTTCAGAGTTGGAACACGAGTAGGATTTCAGGAGCGCCGCCTAGGGTTGATGATAGTGTTCTTCATACATCTAGTTTGATAAATCACATAGGGATATCGATTTAGAGGACTTTAGATAGTGAGTTATATGCCGGGAGGTCATTTCTCTATCATTGTTGCTTGATGATTCCCGAATATAGATTCAATATCGTGATTCTCGCATGCTTAGCATATACCCATACACGCTAATACGGTCCCGACACCCACGGTCATCTTAGATTGCTAGTTTACTCGTGTTTATTGCTTTATTTCCTTATTTTCTATTCTTTCCATATATTCCACTATCACTTCTACTTGCTCGCTTTGATTTACTCTCGATTAGGATTTAGATTTAGCAACCGGTCCTTGTGTTCGACCCCGTGTTACGACGATCCGTATCCTTGCGGTGAGTTGTGAATCGGGTTATAGATTTTAGACTCGGTACACACGTATCAGTCGCCCACTTGCCGAAGTGAGAAACGAGCGGTCGCTCGCCACTACAGGCGGACCACCACTCCTCCCGAACCCCAATTTTCGAGCGGTCGCTTGAGCTATCGCCTGGAATCACTCGTTTCAACTAATGAAAACGAGCGGTCGCTCGCCTTTTCAGGCGGCCCGCCCGTTTTCTCTGACAAATTTTTTTGATATTTTTAGTTGTTTCAGATGGATTCTAGTAGTCGTTGGGGCAAGGCGCACAAATACATTTCGGACAGAATACAGATCTTCCATGACTTCAAGCCACAAAACATGCCTTTTTCAAATCTTGTAGATACGGCTTCCATCAATGTCGATGCGCCTTTCGCGGAACCAACTCAGTTTCAACCCCAATCCAACGAGGAAGCGTTCATCCTACATCGAATCCAGAGCAGAGGCATCAAAGCTTCAAAGTTTGTGCATCACTTCATCCTACCAAAACAATTCTACGAGAGCATCAAAGGGATTTTTCAACTCGCGGGCTGGAATCGCCTATTCCAAGCCAACCCTCGGACTTACCGAAAGCTGACAACAGAGTTTGCCTGCACATTCAAATGTTTCATCCCGAAAAACAGCAACCCTCGGGAAGGTTACTTTGGCTTCAGACTTGAAGGGCGGCAATTCTATCTCAGGGTGGAACAACTTGCTGAAATTCTAGGCGTCGAAATGAGTACAAACGCAGCAATCCCGAAGATCACAGTCACCAAGGCTCGGACTTTTTGGATGCAAATCGCAGCGAGCACATTCCGACCATGGCACCTTGAAGCTCTCATGATCCGACATCCCGCAGTTCGCTATCTCCAGCAGTTCATGGCTTGCGCGTTACTCGCACGAGAAGACCCCCAAGTCGTCTCAATCACCGAACTCAACCCCCTCATGGGACCCCTCCACTTTATGATGCATAACCGGCTTGAAGTCGCTGACATAGCCTCAAGGGTTATCCTCCACATGCATTCGGTACTCTCTTCCAACCTTGATTCAATTTGTTTTTGAGGTATAATCACTTTGATTGCAGAGAGAGTAGGAATTAACCTCGGGCCGTATGTACACGACGCCATACATGGAGACACGATCAACTTCATCTATCTTGTGGAGAATGGACTAGTCAAAGAACAAGAAGGTGATATCTTGTGGAAATTTGTGGGCATCGAAGGTGTGTACCGATCATTCAACATGTCATACTATGTACTACCCCCACTGACGGAAGAAGGCATACGATTCGACATCGAAGAGATCTCGGCACAGATAGCGATGAGGAAGATAACCACATGTGTGCCGACTCGACCAACTCATCTCGCGGTTCCTGCTAAAGGCCCGCTCGGTCCTCCCTCTTAACCCTCACCCATTGCATTCATTTCGGCTAACATCGCATAGCATTGTAATTTCCTCACATTGTATAGGTTTCATGGGCTTACGACACACGCAACAGAGAAATTGGAATGCTTCCTGCTAAAGGCCCGCTCGGTCCTCCCTCTTAACCCTCACCCATTGCATTCATTTCGGCTAACATCGCATAGCATTGTAATTTCCTCACATTGTATAGGTTTCATGGGCTTACGACACACGCAACAGAGAAATTGGAATGCGATCCCACCTCATCGGACAAGGTAACACAACCACCCCTTTCATTCCATCCATTCCTTATTTCTCTTTGAATTCTCTCCACTAGACGAGAGTCAACACCGTGGACGGTATTTGATTCAAGTCTGGGGGGGAGGAGTGACACTAACGTACATCGTACCCATGGACTCTACACATTATGCATCATTTGCACTTAGAAATCATGTATTCCATATTCTTGAAAAAAAAAACTGCATTTGCATCTTGTACATACTCACATGACTTGTCACTAATAGGTTGCACATGTGCATATAGACCTAGGAATGCATGCATATACTTGCATAAGGTTTTTCCTCTCGAAGATTTGGCCGGATAATGATGTGGGAGACATAGAGTAAGGATTGGCTTGGAAAGGTTTTAGGAGCTAAGTTAGACTGATCTAAAGAGTTGAATGGATTGTCGAGTGAGGTAGAAATAGCTGATCCAATCCTAGTGCGAATGAACGTCACGTGGGATGATTTTGCCTCCTAAAGCCTAGATGGAGTAGAGGTTACGAACCAAGCACGAAACGTCTCCCTAAAAACCACCCTTTGACCTCTAAGTTAGGAAGCTCATAGGAAGCCACAAGCCCTAGAGAATATTATGCAACCCGACACTCCTCTGTCATCATCTCGTTAATGAAAATCATTCGGGGACATGAGTGTATCGAAAACGAAGGCTCGGGTCTAAGTTGTGGGACAAGAACACAAAAGAAAAAAAAAAGAGAGAGTGACGCTTGTCAAATTCCAACGTCCTAGAAGCCTGGGATTGCATGAGAAAGGGAAAGGAAGAAAAAGAAAAAGAACGAGCGGTCGCTCGTGCATATGAGCGGTCGCCCACCCTGGAGAAAACGGGCGACCCTGAAGAGAAAATGGGCGACCCTGAACAAAAAGTGAGCGACCGCCCGATATCAAATCTGACCCAAAAAGGAAAAGCCCGATTTTTGAGGAAAAACCTAGTTTTTGCACTTACACAAAAAGGGGATTTTGAGGAGAGAGAAGGGGGACTCGACACTTGGAAGAAAATACACCTTGGAGAAGAGGAGAGAGAGATTTGGAGACCTAGGGAGACATCTTGAAGAAGGAGATTACCATTGAAGATCACATTGAGCATTTCTTCTCCTTTTCTATGTTCTCCCCTTTTGTTTTTTGTTTTGGACCTTTAGATATGGAGTACTAACCTTGTTGTGGGTGAGGGATCCCACTTTTGTATGGACACTTATGCTTATCTATGATGCTTTTGAATTTCCCTCCATTGGTTTGATGTTTTATGCTTAATGCTATTGATTTGGTTGAAACCCTAATTGATATGATTGTAGAACACATTGATCATAGGGATATGTGAATGATGTTTGGAACCAAATGTCAAATGAGTGAGTTATTCACATTGGGAGATGGCTTAGCTTGCTTAGGGTTCATGATGGGGTACATTAATGCATCTAGAAATCATTTGGATCATTGGGAAATGGGTGAATCGATTCTCTAGGTAGTGAGTTTAAGCTTGGGAAAGACAAACTCTAGAAGAAGTGCTTGAAACCCCCATATGGAGGATAACCCATAGACATTTCTAGGTAGTGAGTTTAAGCTCGGGAGAGACAAACTCTAGAGAAAGTGCTTGAAACCCCCAATTGGAAGATAAAACCATAGGCATTGTAGCATCACTAACCGTCCATGCGATTCTTGAGGGATCCCGAACCTACAAAGTTTCAAACCGTCGTTTTACAAACCGTTAATTTTTATCGCTTTCTCGTATTCCGATACTTACCACCAACCATATTTTTACTTGACCACCTAATCTAGCTTAGAGATAGACTAATACATCCTAGTCCTCGTGTTCGACCCCGCTACTACAACTACCGTATACTTGCGGATAGTGGTACGGATCGGGTACTAAATATAAGACTCGGTGCGTGCGCATCAGCCTCTACTAGATGAGAACTGACACCGAGGATAGTGTCTAGTTCAAGTTTGGGGGATGATTCGTCTA
Source organism: Tarenaya hassleriana (assembly GCF_000463585.1). NCBI lineage: Eukaryota > Viridiplantae > Streptophyta > Magnoliopsida > Brassicales > Cleomaceae > Tarenaya > Tarenaya hassleriana. The sequence goes on from NW_010965757.1 coordinate 18,571, forward strand.
ACGCCAAACCATATCTATTGAGTGTAATACCCCGATTCCCGAATGAATTATTTAAATTACTTTCGGGAATAAATGAAAGGTAGAACAAGCCTAAAACCATAGAGAACCAATGTGAGTTGTCTCTTTGTACTCCTGTTCTCATCGTATGACCATAATATCTCAATGGTTTGTTGCTTGGGCTTGAAAGAGAGTGTTGCAATGAAGATCCAGAAACAAACGGCACTCGATTTGGTTGAGAAACGAGGAAGATATGAACGAATGAAAATTGGGAAGAAACTGGAATTTCAAAATCGCGAATTTTGTATGAGGCACATGTTGGGTTTCCTGGGATCTCATGAGCGAATCTAATTCCTAAGAGATCGATTCTAGGGTTTGCGCAGCGGATATAAAATAAAAATTTTAATGAAACCCTAGAACCATGCTACTATTGAATCATAGAAACGTTAGAACGCTTACCTCAATCGATCCGGGGCCTGTATCAATTGATCTGTTCGTCCGATCACTCTAGGCAGGAAGAATACCTCGCCCTCTACACGTATCCACACGTCGGGATAGATTCCAACACCTTGGAACTTGTCTGCTAGGACTAGAGATCTCGATCTCTCTTGTGTGCAAGGTTTTTGGAGGCTTAGGGTTTTATTTTTCTTCTTCTTTTTTTTTTTCCTTTTTTCTTGTTTACTTAAAACCCTAGAAGACATTCTCCTTATATAGACTTTCCAAAATCCTAATTTGACAAGGAATAGATTACTAGGAATCCTAATCTAATTAGGTTTCCTAAACCTATTAGAATTCTAATCTCATTAGGTTTCCTAGATGTAATAGAATTCTAATCTCATTAGGATTCCTATACATAATAGGATTCCTAATCCCATTAGGATTCCTATTCCAATTAGGATTCCTAATCGGGATAATTTAGCACACGTACTTGTCCATCCCTATTGTGTGTGACCCTATAGGCTCATCCGGAATAGCAGTAAAACACAGAATCTCCATTCCGGGAATACAAGTCATAGGCGGTCTCTAGCAAGACACTATAACTACCTATCTCGAATAGAGTTTGTTTGTGATCATACAAAAGCCAGTGATGATTCCGACTGATGATCCTTTTGTATCGCGATATCATATGTCGAACATAAGGCATGGACAAGCCACCTTATCTGATTCGACTGCTTTCTCGTTCACTGAGTTCGACTGTCTGAAATAGACGACGTTCGTCTATAGTGCGGCCACACATTTCTACAGTCTTGCTCACACGAGGGGCCCAGCGATATCTCTCTCTTTTACGAGAGGTACAAATCCCGTCTTGACTATCTACAATCCAGTACATGATTCGTTTCGTACCTGATACACGCCTTTATAGTCCTCCTGTTACGCAGGACGTTTGACGTAATCAAAGCACGCAACTCCTCATGTTGGATTCTGTAGATATCTCAGGTCTTAGGATCCAATCATAGAATCGTCGTATGAGATTCAAGTCATGACGCTAGTCCATGTGACAATCTCATGCGGGTCAGTCCAGTATTCCGTTCTGCAACGAATACCTATGATTGTGATCGTATCCAATACCTATGATCATCTATGAATGATACTAAACTCCCTAGTCTTATGTCATTATGGGAATCTCATAATCAGTACATCATAGAGCACTAAACCAACAGTACAGGAGTTTCGAATAAGTTCTCATCGTGTGAACATGGGTTTTCAATAATCTATCACATGGATAAGAAAGAGGACATTCCAATGAAGATTTAGAAACAAACGGTGTGCGATTTGGTTAAGAAACGAGTGAGAACGGAGCAATCGAAAACGGAGTATGCAAGTCAGTCCGGACGGACCAGAAATGCAGACCGGACGGACCGTGCAGGGCAGACCGGACGGACTGTCAGGGCAGACCGGACGGACTACGCAGTCCAGCCCGACAAAACATAGTGCATTCCAGCGCGATGTGCAAACTTCCATTACACATTGCTCCGCACGTGGGGCACCAAATGACGCACCGCGAAAACCCTTGGGCTCTCCATAATGCAGGCTTTGAAATGGATCTGGGCTTGAGCCCATTAGCTCTCTCTTTCTCGACGAGAAACCCTAGCTAAAATGGCATCTCAGCCACCCTCTGCAGAAGAGAACAGAAGAAGAAGAGGGATAAAAGAGAGAGAGAGGAAGAGAAAGAGAGTGAGTTTTCATCGATGTGATTGTGTTATCTCGATGATTTTCTTCCTGGATTAGATAGAGGACATTTCAAAGAACATTTAGCAACAAACGAGGCATAATTTGGTGGAGAAATGAATGAGATATGAATGATTGAAAACAGATGGAAACCTGAAAAACGCAGAAGTGCGAACCTGCCTGTATACCATCAATACGAACCGTTTTTCCACCATTTAATGCGATGTTTCAATTACTGGTTGTTTGTAATTGAAAGAGGACATTTCAATGAACATTTAGCAACAAACGGGGCTCAATTCAGATAAGAAATGAGGGAGATATGGCCAAACGAAATCGGACAAGAGGGCTCGAGACAGCCCGTAACACCCTGGACCGACTGGTCTAGGCTACAGAACCCTTTTTCAGATGATTTGTGAATCCCGTGTACGTCAGATGTGCGATACAACGATTCGAGTGACTCGTTGCGTGATTATACGGGGTAATTTGCATGACGTTAAGCGGTATATCGGTAATGCATCGAATACCGTGATACATGTGATTGTATTGGGCGATATATACATGATGTGTGTCATGTGTGTAGCTTGCTCGTGCGTCATGATTGTGTTTCAGGATGGTCATGTTTGTGATTGGGTTACCCCGATGAGCCTCGTATCTAGTACCGGTTGACGGCGTAGAGTCAGTACTAGTGCGATGGGGAGGAACACGTGTCCAGTGTCAGTTGACGAACTTGGAGTCAGCACTGGGATGTGTGTGGTGTTTCTGTAATAGTACCGGTCAACGATTTGAGTCAGTACTATTGCAGAAACGTGTGGATATGGAGCCAGTATCGGTTGACGAATTGAGTCAGTATTGTGCAAGGTGCGTGTGGATACATAGTGGTACCGGTAGACGAATTGAGTCAGTACCACTATGCCGGTCAGTTAGACCAGTGAGTCATGCAGTCAGTACCGGTCGACGACGTGGAGTCAGTACTGTTGCGTGGGTGAGTACCGAGGAACCATGTAATCGTGCCGGTTGACGAATTAAGTCAGCACGATTATATTGGTGAGGACTAGTGTTGGTACCGGTTGACGAATTGAGTCAGTACCACACCTCTGGGATTATCTGGCGCGTCATCTGGACAGTACCGGTTGACGAATTGAGTCAGTACTGCCTTGTTGACGAGGATTTGACGGATTAACCCTATGATGTGATCATATGGGCATGATTGTGATTGTGATTTGTTTGATGTGATATGATGATATGCATGATGGTTTATTTTGTGTTTTATAATTATCGTTTTAACACCGTTCTCGCTGGGAACGGGTTTACCGGGTTCAACCCGAGTCATTCACTAAGCGGTTGTGCTTAGCCCTCGTGGTTTCACCTTTTCAGATCATGAGGAGTACGCGTAGCACATTCGGCCAACGATGACTTCGAAGGGAGAGCATCATGTACGAGTTTTGTATTTGGACTACGGGATTTGTATTCCCATCTTTTGTACTGTGTATTATTTATTATTCGGACATTTGTTGATTTTGCGACTATGATCGCACGTGTGGTATTTCCGCTGCGTGTTTATGTTTAAAAAGTTTTTTTAAAATCCCCGTATTTTTTGTTTGTATTATTTTATTGGTTTTTAGTCCATGTGGCGCATCCTGTGTACGGAAAGCGGGATACGAGTGTCACAACTTTTGGTATTAGAGCGACGTTCGTTCCATGGGAAAGAACGACTCATTACCTTAAGGTTTTACAATGAAAAATGTTTTCGAAAACCATGTCCATTGAAAAAAAATGTTTTATGAAAAACCGTACAAGTGGTGCGAGCTGGAGTCGTCGAAGCCTTAGTGAAATTAACATGGCGTATTGGGAATGCCGCCATGATATGTTTAGCTGGAAACTAACAATTTCCAAAATTAAATCGAGCGCCTAACCCAATGGATCTGAATCAAAGGATTAATTTTGAAATTCTTAAGAGGTCATAGGGCAATACCCGAAGGAACATGCACCAACCCTACCAATTGAGGAGTCTATGACAAAGGAAGGGACCTTGAGTCGTCTACCATCTAAGTAGCATTGGCAGATGACCCCTTCATTCTAACATAAGAGACTAAAACTGACCAGGAAAGGCAACGATGCAATTCTGATCAAACCACCACCAATTGACTTACGAACTAAGACGTCACTAGTCAAGGTGAAAGGAGCACAAATGACCGAACATCTCTGACTCGAGACGATTATTCTGAGATCAAGTAGAGTCGTGGAGACTCACGAATACAACAATAGTATCCATGCAAAAGGTGAATCGTACTCTAACAGATTATCTGGATAAGTTAATCGTAAAAGAAATGATGACATATCAACCCACTAGGAAAAATACTTATAGAGAGCACAATAATCCAAATGTACTCCCAAAAGTATGGTTTGGACTCATGAAATCCGAGTGGATCTCTGTAAAGACTGAAGCGATAACGAATTAGAGATCACCATTCTCTATGAAGAAAGACCAAAGCCTATTGGACTTGTGAACTGCAATGGTCACCAATTTGAAGAAGGGTCCGCTATGACCGTCGAATCATATTTGAGTTAAACAAAAACGTACAGTAGAACGAGATGGATCACCGACATAAACATTGATCCTGGCGTTAGTCGAGAATACTGTACGAAGTTTATAACGACGCGTCAGAACGAGATTAAGCTGCATATTAAAGCCAGCCGACATGATATTACTTTTGGATCAAGGTAATTGAAAATCATGAGGAGGACTACCCGAAATACGATATGGAATTCGTAACAGTAAATAATGCATTGGAAAATTCGGAAGTCACACCTTTTGGAGGAAGGGTTGACACTGATAATAAGAGCTCGACCTATGTTGTCTCCCAGAGGACTTGAGCTTGAGACGATGGAGATGGCTAGAGCTCATTGCTGACTATGATTCAAGTATTAACTGGCTTCAAGGAAAAGACAACAGAGTGTTGGACACGCTAAGTTAGAAAATAGACTCTAACGGTCAATTGAACGTGACATCGTCACATTGTAATGTCTCTGATTTGGGAGCCAAATTGGGATATTGGTCCCTGAATCAAGAAAGATCCGTGATTGCTTACGCGATAGTTAGACAACGTTGAGTATGGCTATGAAGGCTATCACATTGGCTATAATGGAGCACTGGGGCTGGAAAACCCGTCGTGTGTGCTAGATGATCCCGAGTTGAGATAAGACATCTTAGCCAAGGCACATAAAACAAGGCTAGTGATACCTCTGAAAGCGAGTAAGATGTATCATGGCCTACACTGATGGTATACATGTCCAAAGTATTAAGAGAGACGACACTTATTTTGTAGCTAGATGCCCCACTTTCAATGGGTGAAGGCAAAACGACAAGATGTCGAGAGGCAAAATTGCAATCGTTGGAGGTACCACGGTGGAAATGAGATGTGATCGCCATGGATTTTGTGGTCAGATTACCACCCATGCTGAATAGGAAGAACGTCATTTCGGTAGTCGTGGATCGACTACCAAATCTGCTAATCTCATTCTCACCTGTCAAGAGTATCTGATCAAACGGTTTGAGAAAATTCAGATTTATGAGATAATTTATCTACGTGGAGTTCCTAACGAGATCATATCGGGCAGGGGCGTCTGATTCTAATTACGACCGTTTTACCTCACGCCTATGGAAGGCGATACAGGAAGCACTGGGGACGAAACTCAAGATGAACACGGCTTATCACCCACAGATGGATGGCCAGTCAGAGCGGACTATTCAGACTCTAGAAGACATGCTCAGAGCTTGTATCCTACAGTGGGGAAACTCCATGGGACCAGTACATGACATTGTGCGAGTTTGCGTACAACAACAGTCATCACACGAGTATCGGTGGCTCTCCATACGAGGCCTTGTATGGGAGACCATGCAAGACACCATTGTGCTGGACAGAGATCGGCGAGCGCCGAGAGTTCGACCCGAGATCGTGGAGGAGACCACAGAGGTGATACGGAGGATTCTTGCCTATCTGAAGACGGCGCAGGATCAGCAGAAGTCGTACGCCGATCAACGGAGGTGAGACTTCGCACTCGAGGTCGGAGATTATACTTTTCTCCGAGTGCAGGCGATGTGGGGACATGCGAGATTCGGGTAGAGCGGGAAGTTAAAGCCGCGATACATCGGACCCTATCCCGTGATCGCGAGAGTGGGCGCTGTTGCATACCGTCTTGGACTGCCATCAGAGTTGGGCAACATCCATGACGTGTTCCATGTATCGATGCTGCGGAGGTAAGTAGCAGACCCCTCTCACATACTACAACCCCAGGAGTTGGAGTTCATAGGTGTTACGCGTTTTAGAGACGAGCCGTTACGGATAGTGGACAGAAAGGTCAAACAACTACAGACGAAGGAGGTGCCACTCGTAAGGGTTTTGTAGCGGAGCCAAGGGGTCTCAGACATGATATGGGAACCCGAGACAGAGATGTGTAGTAGTTATCCTCACCTGTTTACTTGAACATTGTACGGACTCTCATGTACAACGTTAATTGTATCGAACTCCTATTTGATAGACGGAGATGGAGTATTTGATATTTTGGATATGATGATATGAAATGCGATGAAATTCTGAGGACATTCCGCAATTATGAATTCGAGGACGAATTCTTTTTAAGGGTGGATGATTTGTAATACCCCGATTCCCGAATGAATTATTTAAATTACTTTCGGGAATAAATGAAAGGTAGAACAAGCCTAAAACCATGGAGAACCAATGTGAGTTGCCTCTTTGTACTCCTGTTCTCATCGTATGACCATAATATCTCAATGGTTTGTTGCTTGGCTTGAAAGAGGATGTTCCAATGAAGATCCAACAACAAACGGCACTCGATTTGGTTGAGAAACGAGGAAGATATGAACGAATGAAAATTGGGAAGAAACTAGAATTTCAAAATCGCGAATTTTGTACGAGGTACAGGAGTTTCGAATCAGTTCTCATCGTGTGAACATGGATTTTCAATAATCTATCACATGGATAAGAAAGAGGACATTTCAATGAAGATTTAGAAACAAACGGTGTGCGATTTGGTTAAGAAACGAGTGAGAACGGAGCAATTGAAAACGGAGTATGCAAGTCAATCCGGACGGACCAGAAATGCAGACCAGACGGACCGTGCAGGGCAGACCCGATGGACTACGCAGTCCAGCCCGACAGAACAGAGTGCATTCCAGCGCGATGTGCAAACTTCCATTACACATTGCTCCGCACGTGGGGCACCAAATGACGCGCCGCGAAAACCCCTGGGCTCTCCATAATGCAGGCTTTGAAATGGATCTGGGCTTGAGCCCATTAGCTCTCTCTTTCTCGACGAGAAACCCTAGCTAAAATGGCATCTCAGCCACCCTCTGCAGAAGAGAACATAAGAAGAAGAGGGAGAAAAGAGAGAGAGAGGAAGAGAAAGAGAGTGAGAGAAGAGGAAGGGAGCTCTGGGAAGCAAATAGGGACAACCTTAGAAGGTCTAGAAGGATCACCGACATTGGAATCGCCGTAAAACGCCACAAACTCCGGCCAAAAATCAGATCCGAATCTGATCCAAGGTGAGTGGCTTGAGTTGCATCTGTGTGAGCTCGTTTTCATCGATGTGATTGTGTTATCTCGATGATTTTCTGCCTGGATTAGATAGAGTACATTTCAAAGAACATTTAGCAACAAACGGGGCATAATTTGGTGGAGAAATGAATGAGATATGAATGATTGAAAACAGATGGAAACCTGAAAAACGCAGAAGCGCGAACCTGCCTGTATACCATCAATACGAACCGTTTTTCCACCATTTAACTGCGATGTTTCAATTATTGGTTGATTGTAATTGAAAGAGGACATTTCAATGAACATTTAGCAACAAACAGGGCTCAATTCGGATAAGAAATGAGGGAGATATGGCCAAACGAAATCGGACCAGAAAACTGTTTCGCAAGAGCGAGCAGAGCCGGAACGGACGGACTGGACCCCAGAACGGACAGACTGTACCCCAGAACGGAAAGTCTGATTCCCAGTCCGGACGGTCCGCGTTCCAGACCTTAAACTTGGACCGAGAGGGCTCGAGACAGCCCGGAACACCCTGGACCGACCTATCTAGGATACGAAACCTTTTTTCAGATGATTTGTGAATCCCATGTGTGTCAGATGTGCGATACAATGATTCGAGTGACTCGTTGTGTGATTATACGGGGTAATTTGCATGACGTTAAGTGGTATATCGGTAATGGATCGAATACCGTGATACATGTGATTGTACTGGGGGATATATACATGATGTGTGCCATGTGTGTAGCTTGCTCGTGCAGACGAGTCAAGCATGATTGTGTTTCAGGATGGTCATGTTTGTGATTGGGTTACCCCGATGAGCCTCGTATCTAGTACCGGTTGACGGCGTAGAGTCAGTACTAGTGCGATGGGGAGGAACACGTGTCCAGTGCCGGTTGACGAACTTGGAGTCAGCACTGGGATGTGTGTGGGTGTTCCTGTAATAGTACCGGTCGACGATTTGAGTCAGTACTATTGCAGAAACGTGTGGATATGGAGCCAGTACCGGTTGACGAATTGAGTCAGTACTGTGCAAGGTGCGTGTGGACACATAGTGGTATCGGTAGACGAATTGAGTCAGTACCACTTCCGGTCAGTTAGACCAGTGAGTCACGCAGTCAGTACCGGTCGACGACGTGGAGTTAGTACTGTTGCGTGGGTGAGTACCGAGGAACCATGTAATCGTGCCGGTTGACGAATTGAGTCAGCACGATTATATTAGTGAGGACTAGTGTTGGTACCGGTTGACGAATTGAGTCAGTACCACACCTCTGGGATTATCTGGCGCGTCATCTGGACAGTACCGGTTGACGAATTGAGTCAGTACTGTCTTGTTGACGAGGATTTGACGGATTAACCCTATGATGTGATCATACGGGCATGATTGTGATTGTGATTTGTTTGATGTGATATGATGATATGCATGATGGTTTATTTTGTGTTTATAATTATCGTTTTAACACCGTTCTCGCTGGGAACGGGTTTACCGGGTTCAACCCGAGTCATTCACTAAGCGGTTGTGCTTAGCCCTCGTGGTTTCACCTTTTCAGATCATGAGGAGTACGCATAGCGCATTCGGCCAACGACGACTTCGAAGGGAGAGCATCATGTACGAGTTTTGTATTTGGACTACGGGATTTGTATTCCCATCTTTTGTACTGTGTATTATTTACTATTCGGACATGTGTTGATTTTGCGACTATGATCGCACGTGTGGTATTTCCGCTGCGTGTTTATGTTTAAAAAGTTTTTTTAAAATTTCCGTATTTTTTGTTTGTATTATTTTATTGGTTTTTAGTCCATGTGGCGCATCCTGTGTACGGGAAGCGGGATACGGGTGTCACATTGAGTAGTGTTGCATGTATTTTTTTCTTTATTTCTTTTCACTTTTTAGTTGCATGTGCACATAGAGTGTTCTAGGATCATATAGCTTGTTAGGATTTTGCATTTACATATAGTATTTAGGACATATAAGATCACGTGCATAAAACCGTTTTGAGCATTGATGTGATGATTTATGGTATGAGAGAGTACAAACGTCTTGAAATCATTGTTATCCGTTGAATGTGGTTATGTTTTGTTGAATTGATTGCTTGACCTTTAGGATTGTCTAGAATAGCTTCTGGGGTAGAAATCGTTGGTTGGAACCCATGGGACCGATGTTGTCTAGCCAAGTATAAAAGTTTCTATAAGAACCGTTCCCATGTTTGCCAAAATCGGTATCTATTATAAATATATTCTTATTTCTTTATGTGCAGAAAAAGATAGTGAGCATCTCGACACTCCGCTGTCACTATCTCGTCAACGAAAATCGTTCGAGGACATGCGTCACTATAAGAAAAACTGTAATTTGCGATCACCTTTGCGACCGAAATATCTGTCGCACAAAATCTTGCGACAGACAGCGACTAAAAAGCGACACAATCCCGGAAAATAATCTCTGTCGGACTTGGACGCAAAATCTGTCGCAAATTTATGACCGACCACGACTGATATATCCGTCGCAACAATTTGCGACAGAGGGACGACAGAAAGCGACAGATATTTTACGACAGATAGTCAGTCGGTATATACCGACACAATTTGCGACAGATATTTCGGTCGGCACATATGTACGACACATTTGCGACAGAACGGATGCGTCGCGGATATGATGCGACAGGTACACGGAGTCGCTACATATTTGCGACAGAATTGCGACTCAACTAATGTGTCGCAAAATTAGGTACACACGTGAATGGTATGTCACCTAACTTATGTCGCAGTTCTGTCGCATTTCTGTCGCAAATAATTTACGACAGAAATATTCGGTCGCATTTCCGTCGCAACGTTCCTTCTATAAAACCACTACGAGCTCAGTTTGTGGATGTATAGAAAAAAAAAACTTATTACCGAAAAAAAAAATTTCTTTATAGAAAAATGTATTTTTCATCCAGAATGTGGATGTATAATAGATTTGATTCTTCTAATCAAATCTCGAGTGAGTTTGCTGAAGATTACAACATTTTATGGCGTTTGCAACAAGTCAAACGTCGTATATTGAGAGTTCGAAGTTACCATGTCCATGCTCAAAATGCGAGAATAAAATATGGTGAAGTCAGTATGAAGTTTGTAAGCATCTTTATAGAAGAGGTTTTATGTCAAACTATTATGTTTGGCTGGCTCATGGAGAAACGTATGATACGTCTTCATCATCACGTGTTTCACAAATGCAAGAACAACTTGTGGAAAACACGTCGCTTCCTCCGATCATTCAAGAAGATCAAGACCGGAATCTATATGCAGAGATGGTGAATGATGCATTTCCCAACGCTGCTCCTTCTCCATATATGGAAGAAGAGCCAAATGTTGAAGCAAAAAGATTTTATGACATGCTTAACATGGTGAACACTCTGATATATGAAGGTTGCGTACAAGGGCTGTCAAGATTATCATTATCTTCACAATTGATGAATATGAAGACTGACTACAATCTTCCGGAGAGATGTATGGATGGCTTCAGTCAAATGTTTAAACAGTATCTTCCGGAAGGTAACACTGCAACAAAATCATATTATGAGACAAAGAGTTTGATGCGTACGTTGGGTCTACCTTACCGGAAGATTGATGTTTGTGAAGACAACTATATGATTTTTTGGAAAGAAGATGCAGAATTGATGGAATGTCGTTTCTGCGGGAAAGACAGATATCGACCACGCCGGAAAGCTTCAAAGATAGGCAAGTTAATTCCTTTGAAGAGAATGTTTTATATGCCTATAACAGATCGTTTGAAAAGGTTATATCAATCCGAAAAGACAGCATCATTTATGCGATGGCATGGCGAGCATTCGACGCCTGATGGAGAAATGCATCATCTATCCGATGGTTTAGCATGGAAACACTTTCAACAGGTATTTCCTGATTTTGCAAGTGAGACTAGAAACGTATATCTAGCATTATGCACGGATGGATTTAATCCATTTGGGATGTCTGGTCCAAATTATTCTCTATGGCCGGTGATTTTAACACCGTACAATTTACCTCCGGACATGTGTATGAATAGGGAGTTTTTATTTCCCTCAATATTAGTTCTGGGACCTAAACATCCTAGAAGGAGTTTGGATATTTTCCTTCAACCGTTGATAGAAGAGTTGAAAGACCTTTGGAGTATTGGGGTTGAGGCATATGACGTGTCAATAAAGCAATTAGTGATTTTCCAGCATACTCGATGTTGTCTGGTTGGACAACGCATGGCCGGCTAGCTTGTCCGTATTGTATGGATGAGACCGACGCATTTTGGTTGCCGAACGGGAGAAAAACGAATTGGTTTGATTGTCATCGTCGTTTCTTACCAAGGAATCATGCATTGCGCCGAAACAAGAAGAATTTTCGTAAGAATCGCGTTGTAAGTGATTCTAGTCTGCTTGAACTGACGGGAGATGAAATATTATTCGAAAGGATTGAAGATTGTGTGAGATCATATGGGTTAGGGGTTACTACAGAAGTCGGTGGAAATGGTCATTTGCCGATTGAAGGATATGGCGAATATCATAATTGGCACAAAAAAGTATATTTTGGGAATTGCCATATTGGAGACATCACAAGTTGCGATACAATCTTGATGTCATGCATATCGAGAAAAACTTTTTCGATAACATCATAAACATGGTGTTGAATGTATCTCAAAAGTCGAAGGACAATCCAAACTCAAGGAATGATATAAAATCAATTTGTCTGAGGAAGGAGTTGGAACTTACACAAGATGGGAAGGCACCTGTTCCAGCTTTTCGTGTATTTGGAGAAGCGCAGAAGAATTTTTTTCGGTGGTTGAAGGATGATGTGAAATTCCCCGTTGGTTACTCTTCAAATCTGGTGCGATGTGTTGATATTGCAGGGAATAAATTAACGGGTATGAAAAGTCATGATTGTCATGTCTTTATGCAACGATTGCTTCCAATAGCATTTGCAGAACTACTTCCACAACATGTACACGAGAGTCTATCAGGTATGGTCAATATATTTTATTAATGTTCTTTTTTAATATGTGAACTATATATATATATATATATAAACTTGATACGTGGTTATTGTGCAGGGATCATCTCATTTTTTCGGGTGATTTGCAGTCGGACGCTTAAACTTGAAGATATCACCATGCTGAAACAAAACATAGTTCTGGTAATTTGCAATCTGGAAAAAATATTTCCACCGTCATTTTTTGATGTGATGGAACATTTACCAATCCATCTACCACGAGAAACAGAACTTGGTGGACCAGTTCAATTTCGGTACGTTATAATTAATTCGTTTAATTAATATATAAGACTTATATATGCATACTTATATATATAACTGATGATTGTTTAATTATATATTTTGTTTAGGTGGATGTACCCGTTTGAAAGATTTATGTACCATTTGAAGAAAAAGGCAAAACAGAAAGCCTTGGTTGAAGGATCAATTGCTGAACAGTATATCAATGAGGAAATATCATTCTTTACCTCATATTATTTTGAAGATAATGTGGGAGCAAAGAGCAGAAGTATAAGAAAATCATCCCAGAGCGATGATGGCCCTAGTTATCCGACGAATGCAAATATCTCCCATATATTTTACAGAAAAGAAAGATGTAGTGGTAAGGCTAGTGATGCCTACTTATCTGAAAAAGACTATCATGTGGTACATACTTTTGTATTGTTGAATTGCGAGGAAGTTCTACCTTTTGAAATGTTCGTTTATACATTTTATTATTTATGGCGTAAACTATTTTTAAATTAATTCGTTTACGAGTTTTTCGATGAATTGTGCAGGATTTTTGATGAACAAGTATACAACATGTATGGTGATGTAAATGACGAGGAGTTGACTAAAATTAAAGAAAAAGGGTTTGCTACATGGTTAAAAGAATATGTAAGAATTTTGCATCAAATTTATTATTTATACCCATTTTTAAGATCGATCAAGTATATATTGATATTTAAACAACCTAATTTTTTTTTGTTTTGCAGATTCGAACGTCACCAGAAGATCATCCATTGTGGTTGCATGAGCTAGTTCAAGGGCCCATTTGTCGTGTTACATGTTGGCCTATATTTTTTACCAGAGGCTACATTTTCCACACACATGAACACGGACAACATCGTTCGACACATAATTTTGGTGTTTCTGTGAAAGGGTCAGAGTACTGTGCATCTGATAACGAACCCGATTTTTACGAACTACTGCAGCATATTTTTGAACTCCAATATGCAGCATAATTTTGGTGTTTGTGTGAAAGGGTCAGAGTAGTGTGCATCTGATAATGAACCCGATTTTTACAGACTACTATAGGAGATTTTTGAACTCCAATATGCAGGTCATTTTGGACTCAAAGTGATGATGTTCAGGTGTGATTGGTTTGATCCTACACCTATACGAGGGATCAGAGTCAACAAAACAGGTGTTTTTGACATATGTTACACACGTCGATACGAAAAATATGATCCTTTTATATTGGCTTCTCAAGCAGATCAAGTGTGTTACATCCCTTATTCGAAGAAAATTACAAGAAGGTCAGACATTGATTGGCGAGTCGTCGTGAAAATCAACCCCAGAAGAACTATTATTCAAGAAGAAAATGATGAACAAATCCCGCTTCAAGATGTCGATCAAGGCCTTCTTCAAATTGAAGATACGATTGAGGTTGGAAAGTTAATAGCCGAAGAAGGAATAGTTGAAGAACTTGCAGACAATAATGACGAAGAGCAGGATAATACCGATGTATTCAAATTGAAGTCACGATTGAGGTTGGAAAGTTAATAGCCGAAGAAGGAATAGTTGAAGAACTTGCAGACAATAATGACGAAGAGCAGGATAATACCGATGAGGCGGACGAAAAAACAACAGGAAGTTCTGAATATGGTTCATTTGATTAATATTAGTTAACTTAAATTTTTGCATTTTTTTTTAATTTTATATTATTTTGCGACCGACGATATCTGTTGCAACTGTGTCGCAAATCTTGCGATCGAATGTATCTGTCGGTTTTTAGTCGTGACTCATCGGTATTAACCACCTGTCACGATCGCATCAGATATTTTACACTTTGCGACAGATTCATTCTGTCGCAAAGCCTCATTCAGTCGCCAAATCTGCGTGTCTCCCGCTTTTTTTTCGTAGCGACAGAGTGCGACTAAACAAGTCGGTCGCAATGTCCACGTGTCACCAGCTTTAATGACAAAGCGACAGATAGCGAGAGAATAAATCTGTCGCAACGCTGTTAAAAGCATCGCGAATCGTCTTCTTCCTCAGACACTTAGCAAAAAAATCTTTCGCTCGATTTCTCCTTCACCGTCGTACCCCCGCCGCGTTCGCTTCGCTGCCGTCACTGCGCGGCCGTCCCCCACCGATAGCTAAGTTTCCGAACTCGTGACTCCCCTCTTATTCCCATTTCCGAACGGTTTAGGGTTTAGGTTCGTGGTTTGATTTTTCGAATCGAATTTCAACAGATTCGTGGTTCGATTCCCACCGAAACCGCCGCACCACCGCGCTGCCGTCCCCCACCGACACCGCAACGTCACCGCGCTGCCGTTCCCCGCCGACATCGAGGTTATGGATCGATTCTTTCGATTTTACAGTGTTTTTCGTGTCGATTCTAAGTGTTGATATTATATTTTAGGGTTTATTTAGGGTTTAGGGTGAATTTAGGGAATTAGGTTTAATTTTCGATTTAGGGTTTATTTAGGGTTTAGGGTTTATTTAGGGTTTAGGGTTATGTTTAGGGTTTAGGGTTATGTTTAGGGTTTAGGGTTAATTTAGGGTTTAAGGTGAATTTAGGGTGTAGGGTTACTTTTAGGGTTTAGGGTTCATTTTAGGGTTTAGGGTGAATTTAGGGTTTTAGGTTTAATTTTAGGGTTTAGGATTTATTTAGGGTTTAGAGTTTATTTAGGGTTTATGGTTACTTTTACGGTTTAGGGTTATGTTTAGGGTTTAGGGTTTATTTAGGGTTTAAAAATAAATTTAGATTCTAGGGTTTATTTAGGGTTCCGGATAGCTTTTTTAGTATTTAGGGTTTAGGGTTAGGGTTTAGGGCTAGTTCACGGGTTTTCATGATTTTGTTTTCTTATATGTAACTTGTAGATGAGTCACTCCCATTCTAGAGGTCGTAGCGGTAGCGGAGTACGATCCC
The DNA here is from genome assembly GCF_000463585.1 of Tarenaya hassleriana. Lineage (NCBI taxonomy): Eukaryota > Viridiplantae > Streptophyta > Magnoliopsida > Brassicales > Cleomaceae > Tarenaya > Tarenaya hassleriana. The sequence continues at coordinate 34,435 of NW_010965757.1, forward strand.
GAGGACGTGGGATCGGATCATCTACATCACCATCTGTCCATCGGGATGAGGTGGTAGTCGATCCTCCTCGACTTGATGTACCTTTCACGGGTGCTGCTTCCCCCCAATCCGTGAATGAAGGTGCATCTAGTCACGGTGCATCGCCATCGCCATCGTTGCAGGAGATTCTAGCGTATACAGAACGTCGTCTCCGACCTCGTCTGGATCCGGATCGATCCTCCGGTTCTATTTGGTAGGTATTTTTATGCATATAATATATATTTATTTTAATTTCTTTTAGATTAATTTTACGAAACCGATTTTTACAGGTTTGATTGTAATAACGAGGTGATTGCATCCGTTGTCAGCATCTTTCAGTCGGACTTCAAAGGTCCGTGGCGGAGTCTCATCCGTGTCCCTCCGTCTGATCTGCAGCATTGGTTTGGGGCTTTCGCGGTAAGAATTTTGGCACTTAGTTCAATTTTATATGTATACAAAATTATAAATTTATTTTTTTATAGCAAGCTTATTATTGGGACGAGTCCGTTCATGACCGAGTCTACGCCGCTTGGAGGCTCGCCGTCCGAGATCGCCTCAAGGACAACATTTATCGGGTAAAGAGCAGACGCGTACGACCTGCATGGATGTCGACGGCGATCTACGATCAGTTAGTTGAATATTGGGATTCAGAAGAAGGAACGTAGAAGAGTCAAACATTCTCAAGCAATCGACGATCCCGAGCGGAGATTGAACGCGCACCCCCGACCCACACTGCAGGACGGAGATCATTTGCTCGAGTCGCCCATGAGATAGTAAGTAAATAAAAATTTAATTTAAAATTTTTTTGAATTTTTTTTAATTAAAGTTTTTGGGTGCAGACGCAGAAGGAAGGTGAAGAACCTTCTGCGTTGCGATTGCTGCACGAGACTCACCGTCGAGCTGACGGTACTTATATCAGCGATCGCGTTCAGGAAATTGAGGATGCGATTCAGGCAAAGATCACCGATTGTCTCTCCCAGTTAGAGGAGAGTTGTGGATCGACCCAACTTTCGCCAGCAGAAATCAATAGTCTTTATCTGGAGGTAAATTTATATTGATGTAATTTTTTTATTAAATTATTTTAATTGATGTATACTTTTTATTTCGTATGTTGTCCAACTTGATGCCAAAGGACGTATCTACGGCGTCGGTGCAATGGCGACACAGTTGGGTGGTGGTCATCCGGATGCAACATCGATCGGTCGCCACGTCTCACTCACTAAGGAGGTCGAGCTGTTGAAGAAAAAGATTCAAGAGTTCGAGGACGATCGCAGGAAGATTGCGAGACTAGAAGAAGCTGAGGCACGGATTGCGCGTTACGAGACGCTTTTTGCCCGGCTATTTCCTCCTCGTGATGACCCACCAACGGCGCAAGATATGATGTTCAACCCATTTCTGACTCCTCAGTCCAGAGTCGGATCTGAGCCCGGAGTCGGACCTTCTACGACACCGGCGGACCAAGCAACCGGATCAGACAATCCGGATAATTTTTTTGTTTAATTTGTTTGTAATAAATACTTTTTATTTTTAAATAAATATTTTTTATTTTATATTTTTTAAATTATTTTTTAAAATTTAATTTAATTTAAATAATTATTATTTATTAATATTTTTTTAAAAAATATTATATAATAGGTTGCGACAGATTGCGACTGCCTGATCTGTCGCTTAGCGACAAATACGACAACTTCCACGACAACTACATTGCGACCGAATACCTACCGATATATTTTGTCGTTATTTGCGACAGATACCTACTCATGTTTCTGTCGCATATTGCGACAGATCTGGATTCGCCGGTTTGCGACTGATGACCGACACATCAACATCTGTTGTAACTTTGCGACCGACTACCTACAGCCTCTTCTGTCGCAAAGTTACGACAGAATCACGACCACACAGATTTTGCGATAACGGTTTAGCGACCGAACAACATCTGTCGGAATCGGTCGCAAATTTTTTTCCCGACAGAATTCTTCTTCATGTTGCGACAGATATTTCTGTCGCAAATTATAGTTTTTCTTGTAGTGAGTGCATCGATTCGATGGTTCGGGTCTAAGTTGTGGGTCGGGTTATTCAATAAACAAAATCGGAAAAAAAATTTTGATTAAGAACTCTTCAACTTCAATGTCCTAGGAACCCGAGGTGCTAGCAAAAGAAAAAAAAGGAGAGAAAGTCTAGCTCGATGAGAAAAAAAAGAGAGAAAGAGAAAAAGAATGAATGCCGAAAGGTAGACTAGATACGATTAGATAGAATGGTGTAATAGGTTCGAGAAACATGATTGGTAGATGATTGAAGTTCTTGAATTGGTTCTAGGTAGCGGTATAGATCCCATAGCTAGGAAAGATTATCCTTTAGAGAGGGAGATCATATTAGACAGACTTGATCATTGTTCACGGGGATCTAGGTCGTGATGGAATTCCTGGGATCTCATGAGCGAATCCTATTCCTAAGAGATCGATTCTAGGGTTTGTGCAGCGGAAGTAAAACAAAAATTTATAGAGCCCTAGAACCATGCTGCTATTGAATCGTAGAAACGTTAGAACGCTTACCTCAATCGATCTGGGGCCTGTATCAATCGAAGAACACGTCTGATCATGAAAGACAGGAAGAATACCTCGCCCTCTACATGTATCCACACCTCGGGATAGATTCCAACGGTTGGAACTTGTCTGCTAGGACCCGATCTACTATTCGATTTGTGCTTCGAGAAAAACAGACTTCGATCACACTCTCAACCTCTTGGATCTCTCCAAAATTCTGCAAGAAGTGTTCTCAAGTCGGCCCTTAAGTCTCCTTAACCATTAGGGTTTTTAATCTCCTTCTTATAAGGTGATTTAACCCTAATTCGGTTTAATTTCGGAAAATCTGAAGTCTGAAACGGACGGTCCAGAAATACACGCGGACCGTTCGTTCCAGCTCGTAGAACGGACGTTCCGCATTAGTGGATCGTCCTTTCCAGACCTTCTAGAACGGACAGTCCGTTCTGGACCGTCGGGTCTGGCTCGGTGGACCGTCCGTTCTGGACTTCTGGTCCGTCCGTTCCAGAACCTTCCGTCTTGGTTTTTCCATCGTTTTCTCGTGTGTTTTGTCCTTCCCTGCGTGTGTGACCCTGTAGGCTCATT
>NW_010965757.1:39480-40826 GCF_000463585.1 Tarenaya hassleriana
GGTGCACAAATCGAATTGAGATTCGAGTCCTAGCAGACAAGTTCCAATCGTTGGAATCCATCCCGAGGTGTGGATACGTGTAGAGGGCGAGGTATTCTTCCTGCCTTTCGTGATCAAACGACTTCTTCAGTTGATACAAGCCCCGGATCGATTGAGGTAAGCGTTCTAACGTAGACAGGAACGTCTGTTCTGACTTCTGAAGTCGAGAACGATCGTTCTATCAAACCTGGAACGTCCGTTCTGTATCCAGAACGGACGGTAGACTATGATATCAAATATCATTGCATACTCGTCTCATCTGTACCATTAAGTCTCAAGTCAAATTTGACAACTTAACCCAAGATAAACCATATTCAAGCTGTAGGAACCACGATTTCCTACCCTGCCTCACAAAGATAATCCGGCATGCTCAGCTTTGGCATGACCCGTGTTACGGACGATCGATGCCTTGACAGGCGCTCTAGTAATGGGAGGTACACACTTAGCATTACATGAATAAGGGTTTTTCGAAACCGCACCTAGATCAAGCATCTACTTTCAAGCTATGAGAACCACCATTTCTCCATCTTGCCTCACCAAGATAATACGGCACACCCAGCTTTGGCATGGCCCATGACACGTACGATCGAGGCCTTGACAAGTGCTTTACATGTAACTTAATCGAGATATTAGATATACTTGATTTAGTGGGAGCTCCGGGATTGGGATTACATAATCGAATGGATGGTCTATTCGGATTATGAACAATCGTTGCACAGAAACCGGTTAGATCTAGAAGCTCTATAAGTAAAGCACTTGTCAAGGCCTCGATCGTACGTGTCATGGGCCATGCCAAAGCTGGGTGTGCCGTATTATCTTGGTGAGGCAAGATGGAGAAATGGTGGTTCTCATAGCTTGAAAGTAGATGCTTGATCTAGGTGCGGTTCCGAAAAACCCTTATTCATGAAATGGAGCAAGAGTTGATGCATTGTGTGTTGGCGTTTATGATTTGCATCTGCCTTCTGGACTTGTTTTAGAACTTAGTAATTGTTACTATGTGCCTGCGATTAGCAGAAACATTATTTCTATTTCATGTCTGGATTTGGATGATTTTCGATTTGTTATTGAGAACTCGAGTTTGATGAATTGACCGGGACGAACTTCTTAGACTGGTATCGTAACTTGAGAATAGTTCTCAAGCACGATAAGAAGTCATACGTCCTGGAAGGGTCTCTACAACCAGAGCCTGCGGCCAATGCCTCGAGAGCCGTCAGGGATGCTTGGTTGAAGCATCAATCTGACGACAATGAGATCTCCTGTCTCATGTTGGGAAGCATGGCCCCGAATCTGCAAAAGCAGTTTGAGGG
>NW_010965757.1:44297-46199 GCF_000463585.1 Tarenaya hassleriana
GCTTCCTTTGCTGCGTCCGACGCTGCAATATACTCAGCTTCTGTAGTAGAATCTGCAACGGTCGCTTGCTTGGAACTCTTCCAGCTAACAGCGCCTCCGTTCAAGCAGAAAACATAGCCAGACTGCGATCTGTAGTCATCCGGGTCTGACTGGAAACTAGCATCGGTGTAACCTCTTACAGCGAGCTCGTCTTCCGACCCACCGTATACCAAGAATACATCTTTAGTCCTTCTCAAGTACTTCAGGATGTTCTTGACAGCGATCCAGTGCGACTCACCTGGATCTGACTGATATCTACTCGTAATGCTCAACGCGTAGGATACATCCGGTCGAGTACAAAGCATGGCATACACGGAGGCGCTGTTAGCTGGTAGAGTTCCAAGCAGGCGACCGTTGCAGATTCTACTACAGAAGCTGAGTATATTGCAGCGTCGGACGCAGCAAAGGAAGCTGTTTGGATCAGAAAGTTTGTTGGTGATTTGGGTGTCATTCCGAGTGCTGATAGCCCCTTTGCTCTGTATTGTGACAACAATGGAGCGATCGCACAAGCGAAAGAACCCAGATCCCATCAACGATCCAAACACATACTCAGACGATTTCACCTTATCAGAGAGATTATAGACAGAGGAGACGTGCATATTTGCAGAATGTCGACAGATGACAACATTGTCGATCCGTTGACGAAGCCTCTCCCTTCGTCGAAGCAAGAGGGTCATGTTAGGGATATGGGCATTAGATGTTTAGCAGTTCATGATTAGAGCAAGTGGGAGATTGTTGGTTTAGTGCTCTATGATGTACTGATTATGAGCTTTGTTCAGATACATTCGATGTATTGATACTTTTTATGAGAGTATTTTATTCATTACATGTTCTTGCATGCTAGATCTGTTATGAAATCCATGTATCATTAGGAATGATACTAAACTCCCTAGTCTTGTGTCGTTATGGGAATAACGACATAATAAGACTAGTATGATGTGTGATTGATGATCACATAGATGATCATAAGTATTGGATACGATCACAATCATAGGTATTCGTTGGAGAACGGAATACTGGAATGACCCGCATGAGATTGTCACATGGACTAGAGTCATGACTAGAATCTCATATGACGGTTCCATGATTGGATCCTAAGACCTGAGATATCTACGGAATCCAACATGAGGAGTTGCGTGCTTTGATTACGTCAAACGTCCTGCGTAACAGGAGGACTATAAAGGCGTATATCAGGTACGAAGTACATGATTCGTTTCGTACCTGATATACGCCTTTATAGTCCTCCTGTTACGCAGGACGTTTGACGTAATCAAAGCACGCAACTCCTCATGTTGGATTCCGTAGATATCTCAGGTCTTAGGATCCAATCATGGAACCGTCATATGAGATTCAAGTCATGACGCTAGTCCATGTGACAATCTCATGCGGGTCAATCCAGTATTCCGTTCTCCAACGAATACCTATGACTGTGATCGTATCCAATACCTATGATCATCTATGTGATCATCAATCACACATCATACTAGTCTTATTATGTCGTTATTCCCATAGAGGTACAACTCCCGTCTTGACTATCTACAATCCAGTACATGATTCGTTTCGTACCTGATATACGCCTTTATAGTCCTCCTGTTACGCAGGACGTTTGACGTAATCAAAGCACGCAACTCCTGCTGTCTTTTTTGCAGCTATTGGTGGCACTCCTTCCTTGATCTCATATGCCGGTGATGGTTCCGAAGGATGAACTGGATATGGACAGTTTGGATTCCGTAGATATCTCAGGTCTTAGGATCCAATCATGGAACCGTCATATGAGATTCAAGTCATGACGCTAGTCCATGTGACAATCTCATGTGGGTCAATCCAGTATTCCGTTCTCCAACGAATACCTATGATTGTGAT
>NW_010965757.1:46754-52803 GCF_000463585.1 Tarenaya hassleriana
CATAGAAAGTATCAATACATCGAATGTATCTCAATGAAGCTCATAATCAGTACATCATAGAGCACTAAACCAACAGTTCCAAAGGTTGGAATCCATCCCGAGGTGTGGATATGTGTAGAGGGCGAGGTATTCTTCCTGCCTTTCGTGATCAAACGACTTCTTCAGTTGATACAGGCCCCGGATCGATTGAGGTAAGCGTTCTAACGTTTCTACGAATTCAATAGCAGCATGGTTCTAGGGTTCTATAAATTTTTGTTTTACTTCCGCTGCACAAACCCTAGAATCGATCTCTTAGGAATTAGATTCGCTCATGAGATCCCAGGAAACCCAACAGTACAAATCCCGTCTTGACTATCTACAATCCAGCACATGATTCGTTTCGTACCTGATACACGCCTTTATAGTCCTCCTGTTACGCAGGACGTTTGACGTAATCAAAGCACGCAACTCCTCATGTTGGATTCCGTAGATATCTCAGGTCTTAGGATCCAATCATGGAACCGTCATGTGAGATTCAAGTCATGACGCTAGTCCATGTGACAATCTCATGCGGGTCAATCCAGTATTCCGTTCTCCAACGAATACCTATGACTGTGATCGTATCCAATACATATGATCATCAATCACACATCATACTAGTCTTATTATGTCGTTATTCCCATAACGACACAAGACTAGGGAGTTTAGTATCATTCATAATGATACATGGATTTCATAACAGATCTAGTGATGAGGACATCGAAAGCAAGGAGCACGAGGAGGAGCACGAGGAGGAGCACACGAAGCTTGCGGAACATGCGGAGCTTGCGGAGCATATGGAGCTTGCGGATAGCATGAGAGAACACTCGACCAATTCTACAATTGATGGAGAACCAAAAGCAAGAACGTCTCAAGTGCCTTCTTCACAAATCGAACCACCTCTTACTCGAGCCAAGGCACGAGCTCTACGACAACGTATCAATACGTTCGTTTCTCGCACATTGGACGAACTCCGAGCAAACGATCCGAACGACATCTCTCTTGGATCATTGAAGACGTGCAACTTAGCTATCTTGGGAACCCTACACGTGGATTATGCTTGAAGAAAGACAAAGGAAGCTACTTAGAACACAAGGCATTGGACAACACATGTTTTGGGACAAACAATGCATTTATTGTGCTTTTCATGCATGAGTTGATCATTAATTACGAAACTAGCTGTTGTAACATCTTTATTCCTTTATATTCTGCTTTGTAAGAGATGGAAGAACACTTTTGATCAGATCTATTCGAAATCTATTTGGAGAATTATTCTCTTTTTGTCTTGGTTTGTCCGAGCGCACTTTTCTCTTCGGTTTGTCCGAACGCATTACTCTTGGTTCGTCCGAGGGCAACTCTCCTTCATTTCTTCATCCATTTCACCACTTTAGGATTGAGTTCGAGTGCCATTCTAGGCCTGTAATTGATCCTAAAGCCATCCGTTCAAACCATCCAAAACTATCCTTCGTTTTCTTCATCGAGTTCGAGTGCACTTGTGCGGGTGATCGGTGTTGGAACGTGCTGTCAAATTCCGCTGCTTGCTGGGACGTGAGAGGCTTACATCATTTTGGTATCAGAGCTTCAACCATCCACAGGACGTCGCAGCTTCCCCTCGGTGAAATCTCTCCATCTCTATACGTTTTCATTTCATATTGTTCGGAAAAAAATCTGTTTCGGTTGTGTGCAGATTTTGGTGTTTATTAAGTGCGAGTTTGTTTGTGTTTTGCTGCGAGTTTGTGTTCATTGGTTCTTTATTCAACCCACAATATGTTTGTAATTTGATCAAGACGAAACCATTCCTTAGTTGATCGAAAACTACTCGCAAACCTGATCAAAAATCTGTTCGAACATTGCTAAAAATCTGTTTTGTGTAGTGTAGAAATCTGTTCGTGTTTGAGTGGGTATTTGTTTGTGTTTTGCATCGAATTTGACCTTCATTTGATCATCAATCAATCATCAATCCATCCATAATCTGTGCCGATCGAAATCTGATTCACGAAGTTACTATTCACCCTCCGAAAATCTGTTGTGAAACATTTATCTTAGTGTGCTCTGTTTTGCGTCGGTTTATGTTCTGTTTTAAGTGAGGTATAATATTCTTGGTATTGTTGTGTGCTTGCTGTGATTTGTGCTAGACGTTGTTGTCGTTGATTGCTGCTAAAAAGACTTCATTGAAATTGCCTTAATCGTGTGATCATTGCTGCTACGTGTCTTGCACGTTTCCTTTGCTCGGAATAAGCTAACGTGTTCATTATGTTGAATGAGGAAGCAAGTCACGAGGCTAGCAAGGGAGCTGTGGTTCTAGCACTCCAACATATCCTAGATCGTCTTGAAAGATTAGAGAAAGCTAGGATATCCGATCCTAGAGACCAAGAACCCGACAACCCTCCACGACGCATTAGAACCCCAACCTCGGATCCCGTAGAAGGCATTGTTAGAGAGCCTAGATATAGGCAGCGGGTTAGAACATATGAAGAGGGTATAGATTTTGAGGAACCATCTAGACATCGAAGTCTACCTAGATCAAGGACCAAACCTAACCATAGACATTACCTTCCACCTCACCTTCTCCGAGAAGTGCAAAAGGATTATAGGTGTATAGCGCAAGGCAATAGGTCGGTAGAAGAATACTACGAAGAATTTAACCGACTTAGGGTCCAACTAGAGCTAGAAGGTGATGAGGAAATCGCAATAGATCATTTCATAGGTGGACTCCAAGAGCGGATTGCCCGCAAAGTTGAGAGGCATTCATACCGAAACCTCCAAGAGCTACTAGACTTAGCTTTCCAAATCGAGTACCAAAACCAACAAAATAGACTAAGTAAGGCTCAAGCCCGAAGTAGTATTCCAACACCAACATCAAAGACTATAGACGGGTCAAAGCGAGGTATAGAACGATATACTTTTGCTGAGTTGCAGGATCTTGTGCAGGAACTAGAACGAAAAATGAACAAGAAGCAAGTGGAATCAAAGAATGACATAAACGTACTTGTTGAAGTCTCCACAAAAGATAGATTCACGGGGACCGAAGATGAGCACAAGACGAAGGAAAAAGAATTCCAACAAGAGGAGGAAACACCAACTGTCCTACCAGGTAAAGAATCCATCCCTTCTTGTATTGCGTCTACTCATGAGACCACATGCCAGGAGCACCAGGAACAAGGACATGAGTATCTTGAGCATCGAGAAATGGCTATGACGGATGGCCCCGAAGATAAATCGATAGTGGTGACTGAGAAAAATGAAGTCATACTTGAAAAGGGACCTCCAGAAGCAGAGGATGACCAAAAAGAGACCGCCCAAGAAACCGAGAAAAACTTGGATGAAATGTCAAAGGAAGCCGTACTTGAAAAGACCACAATGACATTGCAGAAAATATGCAAGGACTATACCGTACTGCCCACAACTAAACTTCTGCAACACGGGACACAAGGACAAGAATTTGGGATCAATGTCGCTGGACTCAAGGACTACATGATAACCAAGGAACATCTAAAGTGGCCGCCCGATAAGCATACGAGTCTCATAGGCTACTCGTTAGGAGATGATACCGGTACATTCGTTCCTCTTTACATTCTTGCTTATGACTCTTATTTTAATGATCATATAGTGCAGCTTGAGCAAGGAAAGGAAACGGTACAAATGGAATGCTTTTACAAAGAATTCCTCGTGGACACTTGCTGCATTAACACATCTGCTTCCCTAGAAACAAATCTTGATTCACAGGTGTTACAAACTCGGGAGAAGGAAATTCCCTTGAATAAATGGATGGAAACCACGAGTTCAATCCCACAAGGAATGACTAGCCCAAACCCCGGACTCATGGATATCAAGAATGACAACCCTTCGACGCGGAAAGGCGCAGGAGCAAAGAATTCATATACGTGGCAAACCCCGCAAGAAAAACACCGACAAAGGTATTGAAAATACAACTTACCTATTTAATGATGCTGACTTGGATCCTTTTGATACAGGTAAACAAGTTTTGAGGACAAAACCTCTTGAAGAGGGAGAGAATGATGAGGACATCGAAAGCAAGGAGCACGAGGAGGAGCACACGAAGCTTGCGGAACATGCGGAGCTTGCGGAGCATATGGAGCTTGCAGATAGCATGAGAGAACACTCGACCAATTCTACAATTGATGGAGAACCAAAAGCAAGAACGTCTCAAGTGCCTTCTTCACGAATCGAACCAACTCTTACTCGAGCCAAGGCACAAGCTCTACGACAACGTATCAATACGTTTGTTTCTCGCACATTGGACGAACTCCGAGCCAACGATCCGAACGACATCTCTCTTGGATCATTGAAGACGTGCAACTTAGCTATCTTGGGAACCCTAGACGTGGCTTATGCTTGCAGAAAGACAAAGGAAGCTACTTAGAACACAAGGCATTGGACAGCACATGTTTTGGGACAAACAATGCATTTATTGTGCTTTTCATGAGAAAGACAAAGTGATGAGGACATCGGAGCTAGCAACTTGGATGAGGACGGGAGCTTAACGGAAGGAGCTCTAGAAGATGTTCAAGACTTGACCCATCAGGCGTCAAGACTCTTGCCGGATGATCATAACGTCACAAGATCATTCGAAGCCGCGGGAACGAGATTTGACGTGCACAACGCGAAGGCTCCCCAAGCAAGCCATAGACCTGAGCCCCCTCTTACTCATGCTAGAGCTCGAGTGCTTCGCGTCATGCTATCCAAGGCTGTCACTCAAGTTTTCACGGAGTCTGGGATCATGACAATAACGTTTCAGTTTTTCGGCCAAGATGAGACCCGGAATGTGTTCCATATCAAGGTCGAAAGCTCTTAGGCCCAATGACTTCGAAACAGGCCCATAAGCTGCCCAATTCAAGCCCAAATCAAAGTAAAAGCCCAGCCCAATAAATTCTAAGAAGTTCCAACAACTATATTTTTCAAAATCTAGGCACATTTATGAGTAGTCTTGCATGTGTTTTATGCATTTAATGCACTAGCTGTTGGAGCCTTTGTTTTCTCTTTAAATATGAGTTGTAAGACATCATTTTGATCAGATTTTGGTGAATGAAATTCGAGCTTATGCTTGAGACTTTGTTTGTTGAGAATTTTCTCCAAACTATCTTTCCGTTGGTGTGTCCGACGACGAGCTTCGGTGTGTCCGAGTTTTCTTTTCGGTTTGTCCGAATATTATCTATCTTTTACCCTTGTTTCGACTTTGGCTTGAGTTCGAGAGCCTTCATAGAAGTGCCGGTGATTGAGCCATCGTCCCGTAATTCCCCTTCGATTCCATCTATTTCCCAAGAGTGAATTCGAGCGCCTCCTTCGCGAGTGCCAGTGATTGCAATTGGGCCATCTCTATACAACTCCGAAGACGGTGCGTGTATCACAAAGGAAGCTACTTAGAACACAAGGCATTGAACGACACATGTTTTGGGACAAACAATGCATTTATTGTGCTTTTCATGCATGAGTTGATCATTAATTACGAAACTAGCTGTTGTAACATCTTTATTCCTTTATATTATGCTTTGTAAGAGATGGAAGAACACTTTTGATCAGATCTATTCGAAATCTATTTGGAGAATTATTCTCTTTTTGTCTTGGTTTGTCCGAGCGCACTTTTCTCTTCGGTTTGTCCGAATGCATCACTCTTGGTTCGTCCGAGGGCAACTCTCCTTCATTTCTTCATCCATTTCACCACTTTAGGATTGAGTTCGAGTGCCATTCTAGGCCTGTGATTGATCCTAAAGCCATCCGTTCAAACCATCCAAAACTATCCTTCGTTTTCTTCATCGAGTTCGAGTGCACTTGTGCGGGTGATCGGTGTTGGAACGTGCTGTCAAATTCCGCTGCTTGCTGGGACGTGAGAGGCTTACATGATCTATGGAAAAAGGTCAATGGTCTAACTCTGTTCCTGCAATTTTTTCTGACCCCATTTCGGCTGAAAAATCGACAGAGATCTCGGGTGATGAAGAGCGCGACGTATACATTCCACCGCCACCATGTCCGCCTCCAGTTCTTTTCCCTCAACGACTAAGGAAAAATAAAG
>NW_010965757.1:53148-55861 GCF_000463585.1 Tarenaya hassleriana
CCTGATAAGGTGAAATCGTCTGAGTATGTGTTTGGATCGTTGATGGGATCTAGGTTCTTTCGCTTGTGCGATCGCTCCATTGTTGTCACAATACAGAGCAATGGGGCTATCAATACTCGGAATGACACCCAAATCGCCAACAAACTTCGTGATCCAAACAGATTCCTTTGTTGTGTCCGACGCTGCAATATACTCAGCTTCTGTAGTAGAATCTGCAACGGTCGCTTGCTTAGAACTCTTCCAGTACTTCAGGATGTTCTTGACGGCGATCCAGTGCGACTCACCTGGATCTGACTGGTATCTACTCGTAATGCTCAACGCGTAGGATACATCCGGTCGAGTACAAAGCATGGCATACATGATGGCTCCAATTGCCGAAGCATATGGAATCCGATCCATGCGTTCTCGCTCATCAGGTGTCGTAGGACACTGACTGTTGCAGGGAACTGTGCCACTGCTCATCGGTAAGGTTCCTTTCTTGGAATCTTGCATCTTGAACCGTTTCAAGACCTTATCGATGTAAGTACTCTGACACAATCCTAGAAGACGCCTTGATCTATCTCTATAGATCTTTATTCCTAGAATATAGGCTGCTTCTCCTAGGTCCTTCATAGAAAACTGCGTTCCTAGCCAAGACTTAACGTCTTGCAAGGTAGGAACGTCGTTTCCTATAAGGAGAATGTCATCCACGTACAGCACTAGAAATACAACTGTGCTCCCACTGTCCTTCTTGTAAACACATGGCTCGTCTTCGTTCTGTGAGAAACCAAACTTTTTGATTGTCTCATCAAAGCGAAGGTTCCAGCTCCTTGAAGCCTGCTTCAGTCCATAAATGGACCTCTGAAGGTTGCACACCATCCTCGGGTTCCTTGGATCGACAAAACCTTCGGGTTGTGTCATGTACACATCCTCGGTCAAGTTCCCATTAAGGGACGCGGTCTTGACATCCATTTGCCATATCTCATAGTCGTAATATGTGGCTATGGCAAGTAGGATCCTGATGGACTTCAGCATAACTACGGGCGAAAAGGTCTCATCATAGTCAATACCATGAATTTGACGGAATCCTTTCGCCACAAGTCGTGCCTTGTACGTGTGCACGTTGCCATCCATGTCGGTCTTCTTCTTGAAGATCCACTTGCATCCGATGGGTTTTATCCCTTCAGATGCATCAACCAGAGTCCATACTTGGTTGTCTGACATGGATTGCATCTCGGACTTCATGGCCTCGCGCCATTTTTCGGAGTCCGGATTCGCCATTGCCTCTGGGTATGTGGTGGGCTCGTCATGTTCTAATAACATGAGTTCCTCATTCCCAGTCACGAGAAATCCGTAGCTCACAGGTTCTTGGCGAATCCTGTCTGATCTCCGAGGTTCACTCGTCAAAGGTTGAGTCACAGCGGGCAGTGAAGCAGGTTGAACTTCTTCAACTTGTTCACTCGGCTTAGCGTCTACTTGCTGCTCTCGAACTTCTTCAAGTTCGATCCTACTCCCACTGACTCTTTTGGAGACGAACTCTCGCTCCATAAAAGTCGCATTCCTGGCAATGAACACTTTGTTCTCTGCCGGAGTGTAGAAGTAGTAACCCTTAGTTTCCTTAGGGTAGCCTACAAGTAAACACTTATCAGATTTGGAGGATAACTTATCAGTCATCTGACGCTGCGCGTAAGCGTCGCAACCCCAAATTCTGACAAACGATAACGCGGGACGCTTCCCCGTCCATATCTCATATGGTGTCGTTTCAGCCGACTTCGTTGGACTCCTGTTCAGAAGGTACGCAGCGGTCTCTAAAGCATAGCCCCAAAAAGACTTTGGAATATCTGTCTGACTCATCATTGACCGAATCATGTCTAACCGTGTTCGGTTCCTCCGTTCAGACACATCATTCCACTGCGGCATTCCAGGAGGAGTTAATTGTAATACAATACCACAATCAACCAGATAGTCGTGAACTCTTGGCTCATATACTCGCCACCACGATCTGATCGAAGTGTCTTGATCCTCTTGCCAAGCTGGTTCTGTACTTCGTTTCTGAAAGCCTTGAACATTTCAAGTGTTTCAGACTTATGTCTCATCAAATAGACATAACCGTATCGACTGTAATCATCAGTGAACGTAACGAAATACAGATAACCTCCTCTAGCCGGACAGGCTCATTGGCCGCATACATCACTATGTATCAGATCCAATAACTCTATCGCTCTCTGTCCTTTCCCCTTGAAAGGATGCTCTGTCATCTTGCCCATTAAACAAGACTCGCAAGATTCAAGAGACTCAAAGTCAAATGAATCCAGAAGACCTTCAGAATGAAACTTCTGTATGCGCTTCTCGTTTATATGGCCTAGACGACAATGCTAGAGGAAGGTTGGGTTTAAGTCGTTCGGCTTAAACCGTTTAGTACTCACGTTATAGATGGATGAAGTTGAGTTTGAAGGCTGATCATTCAAGACATATAAACCATTAACTAGATAACCATTACCATAGTAAATATCGTCTCGATAAATCACCAAACTCGAGTTCTCAATCACAAATCGAAAACCATCCAAATCCAGACAAGAAATAGAAATAATGTTTCTGCTAATCGCAGGAACATAGTAACAATTACTAAGCTCTAAAACAAGTCCAGAAGGAAGATGCAAATCGTAAACGCCAACACACAATGCAGCAACTCTTGCTCCATTGCCGACGCGTAGATCCGCTTCTCCCTTAGCCA
>NW_010965757.1:56516-58732 GCF_000463585.1 Tarenaya hassleriana
CATCGTCAAACTCGGTACGCTACCGGTTGACGCCATGTCCTACAAAAGAGACAAAATAGAACGAACAAAATAAAATGCAGATTCTATCAATGATCTACTACGAGCTAGTCCATCATCAATCAATGACAATATAGATGCAAACACAAGCTATATTCCCATAAAGAAAATTAACCCTACAATAATTTTCTATATGGGACTAAGATCCGTATTTCACACAAGAATAAATTGTTACATCTATCCTTATGCTATTTAGGTAGACATCTAATATTAATCACATCCAATATGACTCTTAAATCCTTTATGAGACTATGATATCAAATATCATTGCATACTCGTCTCATCTGTACCATTAAGTCTCAAGTCAAACTTGACAACTTAACCTAAGATTAACCATATTCAAGCTGTGAGAACCACGATTTCCCACCCTGCCTCACAAAGATAATCCGGCACGCTCAGCTTTGGCATGACCCGTGTTACGGATGATCGATGCCTTGACAGGCGCTCTAGTAATGGGAGGTACACACTTAGCATTACATGAATAAGGGATTTTCGAAACCGCACCTAGATCAAGCATCTACTTTCAAGCTATGAGAACCACCATTTCTCCATCTTGCCTCACATTTCTCCATATTATCTCACCAAGATAATACGGCACACCCAGCTTTGGCATGGCCCATGACACGTACGATCGAGGCCTTGACAAGTGCTTTACTCATAGAGCTTCTAGATCTAATCGGTTTCTGTGCAACGATTGTTCATAATCCGAATAGACCATCCATTCGATTATGTAATCCCAATCTCGGAGCTCCCACTCAATCAAGCATATCCTATATCTTGATTAATTTACATGCATTCATTCTCTATGGACCATCTATAAGAATGAATCATGTCTATTTGAGTTACAGTTGATCAGAATAAGCAACAATTGCGTAATCGGACCTCGAAAACGGAAATTTTCGGAATCTGGACCTACGAAAAATTTCGGAGTCTGGCCCTCGGACCATCCGTTCTGGATACAGAATGGACGTTCCAGGCTTGGCAGAACGGACGGTCTGAGGTGACCGGAACGGACGGTCCATGACAGCAGAACGGACGGTCCGTTCTCAGCCACAGAACGGACGTTCCAGACCCTTCGGTCTCACCTCAGTCCGCCACCCCTGGACCGTCCGGTTTGGCTTACCCAGAACAGACGGTCTAGGGTAGGACTACGTGATCAGATCACGTTCTCCGACGTTCTCGGCCCCGATCAGACCCGAAACTGATCTGAATTCATCTGTACACCCAA
Source organism: Tarenaya hassleriana (assembly GCF_000463585.1). Lineage (NCBI taxonomy): Eukaryota > Viridiplantae > Streptophyta > Magnoliopsida > Brassicales > Cleomaceae > Tarenaya > Tarenaya hassleriana. The sequence continues at coordinate 57,802 of NW_010965757.1, forward strand.
AATTCGAACTCCTGCACTCTATGCAACATGAAACATGCAATCTACACTAGATTCAATCATCAAACATGCATAGAAATCAAAGCAAACATGGATTCAAACAATTCAAATCCTAAAACGTGTGTGATCGGGTTCTACGAAATCAAAACAGAGCAACCAGGCTATGATACCACTGATGGAATTCCTGGGATCTCATGAGCGAATCCTATTCCTAAGAGATCGATTCTAGGGTTTGTGCAGCGGAAGTAAAACAAAATTTATAGAGCCCTAGAACCATGCTGCTATTGAATCGTAGAAACGTTAGAACGCTTACCTCAATCGATCCGGGGCCTGTATCAATCGAAGAACACGTCTGATCACGAAAGGCAGAAAGAATACCTCGCCCTCTACACGTATCCACATCTCGGGATGGATTCCAACGGTTGGAACTTGTCTGCTAGGACCTGAATCTGATATTCGGTTTTGTACTTCGAGAAAACGGGACTTCGATCACACTCTCAACCTCTTGGATCTGTATCAATTGATCTGTTCGTCCGATCACTCTAGGCATGAAGAATACCTCGCCCTCTACACGTATCCACATCTCGGGATGGATTCCAACGGTTGGAACTTGTCTGCTAGGACCTGAATCTACTATTCAATTTGTGCTTCGAGAAAAACGGACTTCGATCACACTCTCAACCTCTTGGATCTCTCCAAAAGTCTACAAGAAGTGTTCTCAAGTCGGCCCTTACGTCTTCTTAACCATTAGGGTTTTTAATCTCCTTCTTATAAGGTGATTTAACCCTAATCTGAAGTCCGGAACGGACGGTCCAGAAATACATGCGGACCGTCCGTTCCAACTCGTAGAACAGACGTTCCGCATTAGTGGACCGTCCGTTCTAGACCTTCTGGAACGGACAGTCCGTTCTGGACCGTCGGGTCTGGCTCGGCG
>NW_010965757.1:58742-63832 GCF_000463585.1 Tarenaya hassleriana
TGGTCCGTCCGTTCCAGACCCTTCCGTCTTGGTTTTTCCGTCATTTTTTCGTGTGTTTTGTCCTCCCTACGTGTGTGACCCTGTAGGCTCATTCGATATAGCAGAATAGCCCGAAATCTCTATTCCGGATATACAAGTCATAGATGGTCTCTAGCAAGACACTATGACTACCTATCTCGAATAGAGTTTGTTCGTGATCTTACGAACGCCAGTGATGATTCCGGATGATGATCCTTTTGTATCGCGATATCATATGTCGAACATAAGGCATGGACAAGCCACCTTATCTGATTCGACTGCTTTCTCGTTCACTGAGTTTGACTGTCTGAAATAGACGACGCTCGTCTATAGTGCGACCACACATTTCTACAGTCTCGCTCACACGAGGGGCCCAGCGATATCTCTCTCTTTTATGAGAGGTACAAATCCCGTCTTGACTATCTACAATCGAGCACATGATTCGTTTCGTACCTGATACACGCCTTTATAGTCCTCCTGTTACGCAGGACGTTTGACGTAATCAAAGTACGCAACTCCTCATGCTGGATTCCATAGATATCTCAGGTCGTAGGATCCAATCATGGAACCGCCATGTGAGATTCAAGTCATGACGCTAGTCCATGTGATAATCTCATGCGGGTCAATCCAGTATTCCGTTCTCCAACGAATACCTATGACTGTGATCGTATCCAATACCTATGATCAACGCTATGATCATCAATCACACATCATACTAGTCTTATTATGTCGTTATTCCCATAACGACACAAGACCAGGGAGTTTAGTATCATTCATAATGATACATGGATTTCATAACAGATCTAGTATGCAAGAACATGTAATGAATCAAATACACTCATAAAAACCATAGAAAGTATCAATACATCAAATGTATCTGAACAAAGCTCATAAACAGTACATCATAGAGCACTAAACCAACAGGTCGGATAGAGGTTTCGCTCTCGATTATCATTTTGAATTATGTCTTTGTCTCGCCCTCCTTTCAGATTGTTTTTCACGAAGTATTTGCTCGAGAACGAGCAAAGGTTTAAGTCTGGGGGAGTTTGATAACACGTATTTTGGATGACGTTTTGATATAGGCTGTCTAGCGTATTTCACTCTATTTTACATATTTGTAGGCATTCTAGGGCACATTTGACTTCGACATTGCATGGTTTTGTTCTTTAGTATTTAAACAAGTTTTCACGCATAAAAAGAGCAAACGGAGTGGAAAACATGGGCTACAGAACATCACGGACGAAACGGGAACATTTGGAGTGTTTCCAGGGAAAACGTGAAGCTCAGAAAACGTCAGAATTTGCAAGTTCAACACCTTTCACTCCACAAATCCAAAACATGCATTCTCTACATCATTAGAAAGCTCTTGTCAATATCTACGCATAGACACCAAGATCACCCAAATCCGATATCGGAGCAGGAAGTTATGAACGAATTCGTGAAGCCCGTCGAAACTGCTCAGAGACACGAAACGATCGGTTCGGCATCGCAGAAATTAGAAAATTGCTCAGAAAATGCAACCGATCGGTCTGGCTTTTCCGAAACGATCGGTTCGACCCCCAGATTCGGGAAAACTTCCAATTTGCCCAAACCAAAGTGAAATAAAAGGGGAAAGCCTCTAGGTCAAAATTAAATTCAAGCTTTACACAGAGAATACATCCTAGAGCACAAAAAGGGGGCGATTATCAAGAAGCAAGAGATCGGAGTAGAAGACGGAGATCAGAAACCGAGAAATCGACTAAGCGTTCCTCTTTCCTTCTATTTTACGATGTTTTGTTGTATTGATATGAACCCTAACATCTCGATGTTTAGCGAGTAGTTCCTTTGCTGTAGGTTAGGGATTTGCTATGTAGGGATCTTTGGTTTCTAATTCCAGACTTTGTGATTTTATTTATTCTATTCGGTTTATTGAGTTGCGTTTAATGCGTTTGATCTTGTTGTCCACTTGATTGAATGAACTTAGGGTTTTAATTCGCATAGACATATGGGACTCTAACATGGAAATAACTCAATAAATAGAACAGGTATTGCATTGAGAGATGAATATTTACCTAGGGATTATGATAGCGTTTGTTCATGCATCCAGGGTTTTAGACTATTGAATCGAGAGATTAGTAGGATAAAGCCTGGATAGTGAGGTTAGACTCGAGAGGGTTAATCTTTACTTTAGAGCTTGAATTCCCTGAATCGGATAGATAAACCACTGAGTTTGTATCTTTTGAAAGACCCTTGCATGTAAAGCAATCCCAAAGCCTGCAATGTTTTGCCATTGATAGTTCATCGTTTGTTTTTATTATTTGCTTTTGATACATTTTTCATCATTCTCATATTTTCTCTAGATCTAGATTTGGATTGGAATCTGATTCAGTTGTTTACTTGTCCTTATGTTCGACCCTAGTTGCTACACACGATCCGTACACTTGCGGTTAATTGTTGAGTCTAGGATATTATTACTTGATCAAATTTATACACCTAGATTTGCGACATCAAGTTTTTGGCGCTGTTGTCGGGGACAATTTAGGCAACACGATTAGATCCTATCTGGTCTGGGTCTATTTTCTTTTTCTTTTTCTTTTTTTTTCTTTCCCTTCGTCTCCTTTTCTCTTTGTCTTCCTTTGTTTGTGCAGGTACGTCCTTTTTAGAGCATGAGTAGAGAATTGAGGATATGAGCTATTACATGGATGATCCGTACCCCGATCCTTATGATTTGGATTTGATGTACGCACGAGGAGGATGGACGAAGGGGAGTTCAACCGCAATCACCGGCTCACGAAGGTGGCGCTCGAATTCACGGGAGAACAAGGGAAATCGAAGTGGGGTTTACGGAGAAACGATTTCAATCACCGGCTCACGAGGTGGCTCTCGAATTCGAAATCGTTTCCAAAGAGATGGAGATGGATAGATCCTCGGACAAACCAAGGAGGAGGAGCCGGACTAACCGAGCTCGACGAGGGACCGTCGGACACACCGGACGGCGGCACGGGCAGCGGACTCACCGGCGACTCGTGCAAGGAGGCGGACGAACCAGCCAAGATTTTGAGAGGAAAAGGTCTCAAACAAAGTTCAAAATGCTAAGATTGATCAAAGTGTGCTGAACATTACAAAGGAGAAAGGGTTTAAGTAAACAAACAATAAATGCTAGCTTACATGCAAGCCTTAGAGTTAATGTGGACCAAATAACAATAATATGGCTGTTGGAGCTTTATGTGGGCCGAAAATCTTGCTAGGAGAAAGCCCATGGGCTTCACTTGGGCTTTAGGAAATATCTTCCGCGAGTGTAAGCAAGTTCCGGGCCGAATTGCGTCCGAAGAGTGAAGTGTTGTCATTAGACTCCCGGGATCCGCTAAGAACGTCGTTGACGGCTTTGTTGAGTGTGACACGAAGCGCTCGAGCTCTAGCACGAGTAATTGGTGGTTCGGCTCTATGGTTTGCTCGGGAAGCCTTCGCGTGGTGCACGTCAATTCCCGTTCTCGCGGCTTCGAATGATCTTGTGACGTTATGATCATCCGGCACGAGTCTTGACGCCTGATGGGCCAAGTCTTCAACGTCCTCAAGAGCTCCTTCCGTTAAGCTCCCGTCTTCAAGAGCTCCTTCCGTTAAGCTCCCGTCTTCAAGAGCTTCTTCCGTTATGCTCCCGTCCTCCTCCAAGCTGCTAGGTCCGATGTCCTCATCATGCCCTCCCCCTTGAGAAGATTTCGCCCTCGAAATATCATAACCTGCATCAAAACGAGATAAGTCAGTAACGTTAAAAGCATTAGATACAGTATACTCACCTGGTAGCTCAAGACGGTAGGCGTTGTCGTTGATCTTCTCAATTATGCGGAATGGTCCGTCAGCTCGAGGGTTCAGCTTGGACTTGCGTTTATCCGGGAATCGCTCGGGTCGGAGATGCAGCCACACCCACTCGCCTTCGTTGAATTGGACATCCTTACGTCCTTTGTTTGCTTGGCGAGTATATTGCTCAGTTTTATGAGCAATGTTTGCCCGAACCTTCTGATGAAGTTGCTTAACGAACTCGGCTTTCCTTTCGCCGTCCAGGTTCATCAATCCATCGCTCGGGAGAGGTATGAGGTCAAGTGGAGTGATCGGATTGAATCTGTAGACTACCTCAAATGGGGAGTGTTTAGTGGCTGAATGGACAGCCCTGTTGTAAGCAAACTCGATATGCGGTATACACTCAACCCAGCCTCCTAGGTGTTTCCCGATAGTAGCTCTCAGAAGTGTAGACAACGTCCGATTGACTACTTCGGTCTGTCCATCCGTCTGCGGATGACAAGTGGTCGAAAAGACGAGCTTGGTGCCGACTCGTTTCCATAGCGTCCGCCAAAAGTGGCTTAGGAATTTTGAGTCACGATCCGACACAATCGTCTTCGGAAGACCATGTAGACGCACTACTTCTCGGAAGAAGAGATCCGCGATATGCTTAGCGTCGTCGGTCTTAGCACATGGTATAAAATGTGCCATTTTTGAGAACCGATCCACTACCACAAAGATGGAATCCTTATGTTGTATCTTCGGCAGTCCAAGCACGAAGTCCATCGAGATGTCGACCCAAGGATGGGTGGATATTGGTAGCGGCATGTAAAGACCATGAGGTTGTACTCGAGACTTTGCCTTATGGCACTCGATACACTTAGCACAAAACCTCTGTACGTCTTTCTTGAGATGGGGCCAAAAGAAGTGTTCTTGTACAATGGCCAGCGTCTTATCTACTCCGAAATGACCAGCAAGTGCGCCTCCATGCGCTTCGCGGAGTACCACATCTCGTATCGACCCTCGTGGGATACATAGACGTTTCTCTCGGAATAGATATCCATCATGGGTATAGAATGGACCGTAGGTTCCGCGACTACACTCCTCAATAATGGTTCCGAAGTCCTGGTCATTCACATATTGTTCTTTGAGGAACTCAAATCCAAGCACCCTTGCTTCCATGACTGCCAGCAGCGCATAGCGTCGAGACAATGCGTCAGCTACGACGTTGTCCTTTCCCTTTTTGTACTTAATGATGTAGGGAATCATCGACAGAGGAGACGTGAAGATAAGCAGAGTGTCGACAGATGATAATATTG
>NW_010965757.1:65018-65920 GCF_000463585.1 Tarenaya hassleriana
TCGGGTTCTTTGGCTAGTTTGAGTTGCATCTCGTGAACTTGAGATGGACTCAATGGTGCGAGCACAACCTTTCGCTTGTCGTATACGAAAGAGTATTGGTTTGCTCGACCGTCGTGTTTTACCTCCCGATCAAATTGCCAAGGCCTACCAAGCAGAATGTGGCCGGCTTGCATAGGAACGACGTCACAGATGACCTCGTCGCGGTACTTACCTATGCTGAACGGGATCTTGACCCTTTCGGTCACCTTTATCTCTCCGCTGTTATTAAGCCATTGCAGCTTATATGGATGCGGATGTTTCTCAGTGGGTAGGTTTAACTTCTTTACCATATATGCGCTCGCTACATTCGTGCACGACCCACTATCGACGATCATCCCACAAACTTTTCCGTGTATAGTACAACGGGTGTGGAAGATGGTCTCTCGCTGGGCTGTTTCGTCCGGAGTTACTAACGTGCTAAGTACTCGTCGGGTGACAAGTAACTCGCCGCTGTCCGGGTACTCGATCTCCGCATCGGAGTCGGCAGCCTCGTCCTCGTCTAAGGACTCATATTCCCCTTTATCCGTAATGATCATTACACGGGAATTCGGACAATCCTTGGCCATATGGCCTCGCCCGCGACACTTATAGCAAATGATTTCGCGTGTCCGAGTGTCTTTGGTAAGCTCGGGCTGGAGTTTCGGATCAGAAGTTTCTGGACTCTTTCCTTTGTCCCGGTAACTGGATATGGTTCGGTTCTCAGGGACCTCTCTTCTAAAAGGTGTCGGCTTAGATGGCGTACTAGAGGTTCCTGGCGTATAAGTCCGGGGTTTTCCTAGCCTAGAAGACTTACGTCTCTCTTGGTGTTCGATTTGCACGGCTAGGTGCACGAGATCCTGAAGGTCTCGGTACGGATGGCGCTC